>NW_027196048.1:35000-37500 GCF_038502225.1 Cherax quadricarinatus | reverse complement strand
TGGACACATGGACCTGGGAAAGATGGGGATGCTAGTTGTTGAGGTAGACCTTGGGGAAGTGGGGAAGGGAGAATATCTGAGGGGACACAGATGGACTCCTGGACACATGGACCTGGGAAGGATGGGGATGCTGGTTGTTGAGGTAGACCTTGGGGAAGTGGGGAAGGGAGAATATCTGAGGGGACACAGATGGACTCCTGGACACATGGACCTGGGAAGGATGGGGATGCTGGTTGTTGAGGTAGACCTTGGGAAAGTGGGGAAGGGAGAACATCTGAGGGGATACAGATGGACTCCTGGACACATGGACCTGGGATGGACGGGGATGCTGGTTGTTGATGTAGACCTCGGGGAAGTGGGGAAGGGAGAATATCTGAGGGGACACAGATGGACTCCTGGACACATGGACCTGGGAAGGACGGGGATGCTGGACGGGGAAGTGGGGAAGGGAGAATATCTGAGGGGACACAGATGGACTCCTGGACACATGGACCTGTGAAGGACGGGGATGCTGGACGGGGAAGTGGGAAAGGGAGAATATCTGAGGGGACACAGATGGACTCCTGGACACATGGACCTGGGAAGGATGGGGATGCTGGTTGTTGAGGTAGACCTTGGGGAAATGGGGAAGGGAGAACATCTGAGGGGACACTGATGGACTTTTGGACACATGGACCTGGGAAGGATGGGGATGCTGGTTGTTGAGGTAGACCTTGGGGAAGTGAGGAAGGGAGAATATCTGAGGGGACACAGATGGACTCCTGGACACATGGACCTGGGAAGGACGGGGATGCTGGTTGTTGAGGTAGACCTTGGGGAAGTGGGGAACGGAGAATATCTGAGGGGACACAGATGGACTCCTGGACACATGGACCTGGGAAAAACTTCAAAAACCACAGTAAATGGATGGGTGGACCTTAAAGACGAACCACTGGCCTCCACGTGGCAAGGTCTGGTAACTCAGAGATAACTCTGAGGCTGACAGTGGTTGCAAACAATAATAATGACAATTTCGGTTTCTTATAGACTGACATATGATTATTTTACGTTTTGGGTGGCTTTAAATTTTGGGCTCGAACTGGTTTGTCAAAGTGAACATAGAAACAAAATAAACCCATATGAGGAACCATACAATACATAATATTTCTTATACCATATATAAACCAATATAATAAGAAATAATGTGAGGGACCCTTGAGTAAAAATATAGCAATTACTTGATCTAAACAAGACTTTCTTAAGCCAGCATCTAATTAATTCAAGATGGTTGGAAAACTTTCTCGAGTTTATATTCACATGCAATGTTGATCTGGTAAAGAACATGTACTGAACATGCTGATATGGGTTAGAACATTTAATAAACAAGTTGAACAGAAGAGAGAGTACATGTACTGAACACTTTGTTCAGAAATAGAATATTCATAGGACATTCACATAAAGAGCTAAATGTCGTTCACACCAATATAGACATATGTGAGTCCTCCTTCACATAACATAGATGGTTGGTAGTGAGTAGTGGCAAGAGACGGTTGATGATAAGTTGTAGTGGCTTGAAATTTTGAGAGTTAATGGTGATTTATAGCAATGAATAGTTAATAATCTGCTTGTTTCTTTCTTTGAAACAATGTAAATACACGAGAATAAATTATGATAGAAAAAAAAGGTTTTGTGATGAATTGTGTTGGTCAGCTCAGGTGTGTTGCTTAAGTTGTTGTCTTCTTCCATTGTGTTGTGTCTTGATTTTGATGTTACCAACATCCTTATATCCCATACCAGGTCATCCTTATATCCCATACAAGGTCATCCTTATATCCCATACCAGGTCATCCTTATATCCCATACAAGGTCATCCTTATATCCCATACCAGGTCATCCTTATATCCCATACCAGGTCATCCTTATATCCCAAACCAGGTCATCGTTATATCCCATACAAGGTCATCCTTATATCCCATACCAGGTCATCCTTATATCCCATACCAGGTCATCCTTATATCCCAAACCAGGTCATCCTTATATCCCATACAAGGTCATCCTTATATCCCATACCAGGTCATCCTTATATCCCATACAAGGTCATCCTTATATCCCATACCAGGTCATCCTTATATCCCATACCAGGTCATCCTTATATCCCAAACCAGGTCATCCTTATATCACATACAGGTCATCCTCATATCCCATACCAGGTCATCCTTATATCCCATTCCAGGTCATCCTTATATCCCATATCAGGTCATCCTTATATCCCATACCAGGTCATCCTTATATCACATACCAGGCCATCCTTATATGCCATACCTTATATGCCATACCTTATATACCATACCTTATATGCCATATCCTGCAGGATCATGGTTCGAGTTTATTCTGCCTTGAAAATTACTTTGAGAGGCCGCTTCCTTCTCCTTGCAAACCTCCCAATTCTCCGAAAATTTGCCACCTGGGTCATGTCGCCCTCGCCTATTGCCTTCATGATACCTTCAATCGCTTTTATCTC
>NW_027196048.1:0-27500 GCF_038502225.1 Cherax quadricarinatus | reverse complement strand
CCACAGGAGCAGGCTAATTTGATGGTTGATGTATGGGAGAAAATTCTCTCCCACAATAACAGTCGTCGATTTAACAATAATCACTATCAGTTGGTAAATGAATGGATAGATGAGAATTTAGATGATCTACAATCACTACCTTCCATCGATACATCAACTCTTGAAGATGCCCACCCGCTTACTAGACCTGGAAATAAATGGTATAAAATACCGACACAATGGAAATATAAACACATATGCAGTATAATGTGATCCTTTATTGACAACGTTTCACCCACACAGTGGGCTTTTTCAAGTCACACACAGATCTACCTGGGGTGGAAGGTACGGGAGTATTTATAGTCATGTTCAGAATGTTGAGGTCAGGTGGAGAATGCTGCATCTGATGATCTACCGGGTGGGGTTATAGAGTCTTGGGTAGCTTGGCAGGGGTATTGGACAAGTTGTGAGAAGACCTTCTGCAGTGTTTTATGTTCTTATGTGGGATAGCGATGAAGAAGTTTCTTGGCGAGTGGTTCAGCTATGTTATAGAAGCCGTTGTTCTGGTTGAAATTGTTGGTTATAGAGATAAGCGATGATTCCAGGATTCTTCGGTATTGAGTGTTGTCTTCTGTGGCGATAAGTCTTGAGTTTCTGTAGTTAATTAAATGGTTGTGTGAATTGCGATGTTGTGCACAGGCATTCCTTGTATCGTCAGTCCTGCTTGCATATTGGTGTTCTGAAATACGTGTTTGGAGGTCTCTTGATGTTTCGCCCACATATAATTTGTTGCAGTCATTACAAGGGATTATGTATACCCCTGCAGAGGATGGAGGCTTGTCCTGTCTACTACTGGTGATGTCCTTGATGGTCGTGGTTGTGGAGGTAGATACTTGGAAAGATGTATTGGAAAAGATGTTGGAAACATGTTTGGTAATGGAGTTGGTGGGGAGGACTATGTATCTCTTCTCGGCAGTGTCTTCTCTGGGTGTGTTGAAGATGTTTAATGCCCGCCGTCTGCAGTCTCTGATGAAGTGACGAGGATAGTGGAGTTTAGAAAATACTTGTTCAATTATAGTGCATTCTTCCTCAAGGAACTCATTGTTGCAGATTCTGAGTGCACGCAGGAAGAAGCCTATAATTACACCACGTTTGGTTTTGGTGTCGTGGTGAGAGTAGAAGTGGAGAAGATCGTTTTGGTTGGTGGGTTTTCGATAGACTTTCCTTGATCTGCTCTGCAAAGCTGACCACGAACTTCGTTTTATTCCTTCGTCTGTCACCTGGCTCCGTTATGTTGACGACATTCTCCTCATAACTCCTAAACGCTTCAACGTTCAAGCTCTCCAAGACAAGCTCAACCAGGTCGAGCCTTCAATCCAGTTCGATTTCATCGACCTTGTTGAACTATGTGTTGGCTTTACGTGATAAGCCGAACGTTTCTCCACCATTCACACTTGAAGAAGAAGTCGACAACACTCTTCCTTTCCTTGATGTTCTGCTCTGCAAAGCTGACCACGAACTTCGTTTTAAAGTCTATCGAAAACCCACCAACCAAAACGATCTTCTCCACTTCTACTCTCACCACGACACCAAAACCAAACGTGGTGTAATTATAGACTTCTTCCTGCGTGCACTCAGAATCTGCAGCAATGAGTTCCTTGAGGAAGAATGCACTATAATTGAACAAGTATTTTCTAAACTTCACTATCCTCGTCACTTCATCAGAGACTGCAGACGGCGGGCATTAAACTTCTTCAACACACCCAGAGAAGACACTGCCGAGAAGAGATACATAGTCCTCCCCACCAACTCCATTGCCAAACATGTTTCCAACATCTTTTCCAATACATCTTTCCAAGTATCTACCTCCACAACCACGACCATCAAGGACATCACCAGTAGTAGACAAGACAAGCCTCCATCCTCTGCAGGGGTATACATAATCCCTTGTAATGACTGCAACAAATTATATGTGGGCGAAACATCAAGAGACCTCCAAACACGTATTTCAGAACACCAATATGCAAGCAGAACTGACGATACAAGGAATGCCTGTGTACAACATCGCAATTCACACAACCATTTAATTAACTACAGAAACTCAAGACTTATCGCCACAGAAGACAACACTCAATACCGAAGAATCCTGGAATCATCGCTTATCTCTATAACCAACAATTTCAACCAGAACAACGGCTTCTATAACATAGCTGAACCACTCGCCAAGAAACCGCTATCCCACATAAGAACATAAAACACTGCAGAAGGTCTTCTCACAACTTGTCCAATACCCCTGCCAAGCTACCCAAGACTCTATAACCCCACCCGGTAGATCATCAGATGCAGCATTCTCCACCTGACCTCAACATTCTGAACATGACTATAAATACTCCCGTACCTTCCACCCCAGGTAGATCTGTGTGTGACTTGAAAAAGCCCACTGTGTGGGTGAAACGTTGTCAATAAAGGATCACATTATACTGCATATGTGTTTATATTTCCGCTTACTAGACCTATTACATTACTCGAGATGAGTCAGGTTATTGGAAGAATGCGAAATAAAGCCCCTGGTCTATCTGGAATAATGAAACAAATAAAGTTCCTACCCAGAAATTGTAAACAGTCTTTGGTTAATGTCTTTAATGCCATCTTAGCCTCCGGACATTTTCCAGTTGTTTTTAAGACTGCTAGGATGATCTTTCTTGCTAAGCCCAATAAAGACATCCATCAACCAAGGAACTATAGACCTATATCCTTACTTGAAGTCACTGGAAAAGTTCTTGAGAAGATCATTTCCAACAGACTGAACTACTATATGGAGTTTAATCACCTTTTTACTGAAAAAACAGTTTGGCTTTAGAACACATAGAGGTACCCATCATGCAATAAATATTATTTATGATACTGTACCGAGTCTAAAACATCAGGGCAATCTTGCACTAATTGCCACCAGAGATGTTCATCAAGCTTTTGATAGCTTATGGCATGATGGTCTTATATATAAACTTATTGACCTACCAGACCATAACTGGACATTTCTCAGATTTATATGTAACTTCCTGTCTCAGAAAAATCATTCCAACCTTTAACGGCAGGTCGACAGAGCCTTTTATATCGACATCTGGTGTCCCACAAGGTTCTTGTCTTAGTCCAATTCTATTCAATATTTATGTGAATGATCTTCCTCAACCAGAGTTTAATGATACAATTATAACACAGTTTGCAGATGATGTTATCCATGTCGTCTCATCAACTCCGGTAACAGGAAAATACAAGTATGAAAAAGTCATAGAAAAAATGAATATTGAACTTCGCCGAACATCCAATTGGGAAAAGAAATGGAGAATTACGACCAACCCTGACAAAGTCCTGGTTAGCACGATAGGATGTTTTGCATCTACCATCGAAGACAAGGGGGATATCTCCATCAGAGGTACACCTGTAACCATTAGAAATCCTAACAGGATCTTAGGATATGAAATAGACAGGCTGCTCCACTCAACATCTCACATCAATAAAAAGATCAACATAGCCAAAGCCGGTCTTAGCAGTCCCTTTAGATTTAATGAAGCCCCAACATATGTCAAAAAACATCTGTATAAAATGATAAGACCAACACTCGAATACCCATGTGTCCCAATGTCGTTAACAACAAAGACCAACATGCTAAAGTTACAACGTGTCCAGAATAGAGCTCTCCGCTTTATTACGGGTACCAGGAGGAGAGACAGAGTTAAAATGGCAGATTTACATGTACAAGAAGATATAACTGCCTTAAATGTACGCCTTGACACCCTGAAGAAGAAACAACTCTATGCAATGCAAGTAACTAAACATGATGAATGTGAGTGCAAGATTTGGAGAGAATTTTTATATACAAATTGTTGGGAAGCAATGTGATTCCTGGTGGATATTACCAGACAGATAACTTTAGTAGTAGTAATAATAGTAGTAGTAACAGTAATAGTAGTAGTAGTAGTAGTAACGATAATAGTAGTAATGATAACAGCAGTAGTGTTAATTCTAGCAGTAGCCCAAACTCTTCTGCTGTTCTTCCTATTAAATATTTATGAATGTTTGTCACCATAAATGAGTAAAAAGTCTCTCCACCGTCCCCAGGAAGGGGAAGAGGGAGGGGGGGGGGGTAAGGTACCGCCCGCTTTGGGAATCACTAGTCTAGACAGTTACAAAAGTAACTAGAATATAGGTATCGCTTCTCAGCACATAGCCTGTACTCACCTAATTGCACTCACCTAATTGCCTTTATAATAATTCCCAAACAGTAATGGATAGAAGGAACGTCTGTATAAAGGCACACACACAAATGTTCAGCTGATAAAGTGTAAAACAACTGAACTTTAAATGTAAAAATATGTTATTCTTTAAAAATTTATTCTCAGAACTGTAATTAATGTTTGTTACAGATCTCTGTAAATATTTATGTATGGTAACAAACATATGTTTCGGGAAAATTAAATACTAAGGTAATCCATCAAGAAAGAACATAAAGGCACAATACCATTTATATATATATATATATATATATATATATATATATATATATATATATATATATATATATATATATATATATATATATATATAAGACAATACCGTGACTGGAACAATACAAAAGACTAATTAATACTATGAAATGTTACTTTTTCTTGTAAAGTAACATAAATGTAATCAGTCACTCGTGATTACAAATTTATGTAAGTTAGCACAAGAAACAGAGTCGACGACCTTAGTGGAAAACTCCCTACAATTTACATTCACAAATAACGTTGCTCAAGAGAGTGTTTCGACCAAATTAAGTTTCCAAGAATCGGTACACGCTTCAGAGCAAACTTTTATTGACAATGGTCAACGTTTCGCTCTTGTCTTCAACGTATCTCTTCCTCACGAAATTGCATTCTCCTGGAGTTTTACGAATCCTTCGCTAGTGGTTCCAACCCCTCTCCCCCCCCTCGTTCCATAGTTTCTTCCTCACTACTGAATGCAGTTTGGAATTTGGCTAGAAAATTTCAAAGACGAACATCATATTGAGCATATTTTCAGTGACACTGAAAATATGCTCAAGGCAAATGAAAATAATGAAAATTTCTAAGTATATAAGAAAGGAGGAACACTGCAGCAGGCCTACTGGCTCATACTTGGGAAGTCCTTGTCAAACTCAAACTCACTAACAAAAATATTCACTAACAATGCTCTCTCCACAGAGGCAAAATCGTTGAAATTTTCAAGAGTTCCAGACATAACTGCAGTAGATGCCTAAAATCGACTTCTGTTTGTCGTCACTCTCAACTCTTGTGGAGGCTGGCGAGAGATGCTGCTGGTATCCCATCTTTGGCAGTTTGGCAGGATGAAGAGACTGGCCACAGATCCTTCTTGCATAATACTCCTGGCAGTGTGACAGGATGTAGCGAAGGATGGGAAATATCCTTCTGACGCAACATTATTGGAAGTGTGACAGGAAGCAGTAGAGGCGGAGAGAGATAATTCTGGTATTTTGACTTTGCTTCAGTTTTCTAGACAGATAGAATTTTATACCTAGGAATTCCCTACAATAATTTTTATACAGAACAGGATAACAATGTCTAATTAAATTAAGGACATTTAAACTATATGTGTTGAAGGCAAAAATTTATATTTTCCTATTAAGTTTAACTTCACAATGTAAGAGGTATAAATTAATGTTGATATATTTATTAACATGGAAGAGCTGGAGTCAGGTGTTGGGGTCGACCGCAGGTGTTCTCACTCTCACCAGATCCAAGCTGGAGTCAGGTGTTGGGGTCGACCGCAGGTGTTCTCACTCTCACCAGATCCAAGCTGGAGTCAGGTGTTGGGGTCGACCGCAGGTGTTCTCACTCTCACCAGATCCAAGCTGGAGTCAGGTGTTGGGGTCGACCGCAGGTGTTCTCACTCTCACCAGATCCAAGCTGGAGTCAGGTGTTGGGGTCGACCGCAGGTGTTCTCACTCTCACCAGATCCAAGCCAAAACTTCAGCTATTCCTTTTACTGTTTTTATTATTTTTTTCATATTTTAAATAAGTGTCACATAATTTATGGGATGTCATGAGCGAATGAGATCATTCAGCACATCGTCTGCAATCAGCGAATTAGGTGTGATGAGTACGGTGCTGCCTGCTTATTTCTTAAGCTTCGCTGAGAGTCTTACCAACTTTGGCTTATAACTGTTACCGCTTTTTGCGTATATATATATATATATATATATATATATATATATATATATATATATATAATGTCGTGCCGTATAGGCAAAATTAGTCGAGTAGCAAGAACTCGTTTAAAATTAAGTCCTTCCTAAAATTTTCTCTTATACGTTTAAAGACATTTTTTTTTTCATTTATGTTAATGTAAAAGTTAATAAATTTGTACCAAAAGAAAATTTACCTAACCTTATATAATAACAAGTGCAATTTATTTTAGCCTAATCCAACTAAATTTATTTTAGATAAGTGTACAATAATTTAATAAACAAACACAATGAAATATATTTTTCTCGTTAGGTTCAGAATGATTTTTGCAAAATTATTGCATACACAAATTTTCGCCTGCCTTATTCGGCAAGAAGAGCGTTGCTGTTTAAGTCAAAATCGCAAGTTTTACCTATTCGACAGGATATGTATATATATATATATATATATATATATATATATATATATATATATATATATATTTATATATATATATATATTTATATATATATTTGACTCGTGTGAGGGCGTGCAACAGGGGGACCCTCTCGCCCCCTTTCTATTTTGTTTGGTCATCAAGGAAGTCACGGAGGCACTCTCCAGCGAGCTCAATATCTGGTTCCTGGACGACGGTACCCTAGCTGGCACAACAGAATCTCTCCTGGAGGACATCAGTAAAATTAAAGACATGGGAGAAAGCCTGGGACTTTCTTTAAACCCCACTAAATGTGAAATAGTTTCTACCAATCAACAGTTGATCCAGAATATTAGTACCATTTTACCAGGAGCACGAGCCATTGATCCGGCCAATAGCACTCTCCTCGGTGCTCCTCTTGGGTCCAATGCCATCGATCTGATCCTAGGAAAAAAAGTCTCAGACCTCCGGACGATGGAAAGCAGGATGAAAGACATTGACACACACGATGCCTTCTACCTACTCACCAGGTGCCTGTCAACCCCAAAACTTACCTATTTTCTGAGATGCTCCCCAGCCTTCAGCAGTCCAAAACTCAAGGAATATGACTCTCTCCTGAAGGCCATGCTAGAGAGTGTATTGAATCTTTCCCTTGACGATGGACAGTGGTTGCAAGCCTCACTTCCGGTCAGGCTTGGAGGGCTAGGAGTACGCAGATCCTCCCAGATTGCTCTACCAGCTTTCCTATCCTCTTCCATTGCATCAAACGAGTTGATAAGACAAATTCTTCCTGACACCCTCAGTGACTCAGCAGGAATAGAAGACCCTAGCTATGTCAGTGCCATCACCGAATGGGAGACTCTTGCTGCTCCAGCACCAAACCCTAGTGCAGCACTGGCTCACAAACAGTCAAGCTGGGATAGCCCAATTGCTGAAAAGGTGCTTGCCAACATGCTCAGGGCTGCAACATCAGATAGGGAGATTGCCCGTCTCCAGGCTGTGAGTGCACCTCACTCCGGGGACTTCCTCCAAACAGTTCCCACATCGGCAATGGGAACGCGACTCGACCCTAAGACCCTCCGTATTGCAGTGGCTCTGCGCCTTGCTGCCCCAATTCACACAGAATATATGTGTATTTGCGGCGAAGTGTAAGCAGACCAATACGGTCTACATGGTCTCAACTGTTCCAAAACCAAGGGCTGGCATGCAAGACACAATGAGGTCAACGACATCATTAAGAGAACCCTTGCTACAGCTGGATGCCCTGCCGAGAGGGAGCCACGATCACTTGCAGCAAACAACACCCACAACCCAGCAAACCACCCCGACGGGATCACCATCTATCCTTGGAAGAATGGCAAGCTCTTAGCATGGGACTATACCTGTGTGTCCACACTGGCTGGCACCTATATCCATCACAGTGTGGGGCGACAGGGAGGAGCTGCTGACCACAGGGAGGAGTACAAGATCAGCAAGTACAGGGACATTAGCCAACAGTATCAATTTGTCCCAGTGGGATCAGAGACCTTGGGATCATGGGGAAAAAATGCCACACGTTTCCTTAAAGAATTGGGTTCCAGACTCATCGACACCACCAGGGACCCAAGGGCAGCCACTTTCATGTTCCAGCGCCTCAGCGTCGCCATCCAGAGGGGAAATGCTTGCTGCATACTTGGTTCACGTCCAGCCTCGGAGGAGCTGGAGGAAATTCATCATCTTTGATACATTGTGCCATTGTATTCATGTTTATGTTTTTTTCTGTAAATGTATTTTGTTTATTAATAAATGTTCACATAGAATATAAATATAGGGGGTGGTAGGAGAAGAAAATATTCAAACAGCTCCGGGGAGAACCTTGAGTTTTCCCTGAGGTACGTTTATTGTCTTCTCTGAGGATGAGGGTCCCCATTCCAGCTATAGAGGTGGTACTTTAAAAAAAAAAAAAAAAAAAAAATATATATATATATATATATATATATATATATATATATATATATATTGTGTGTGTGTGTGTGTGTGTGTGCAAACAATCGCAAACGGGCAATCTTAACTATGCAGGACAAGCCACGGGGAGGGGGGGGTAGAAATCTTTAGTTCAAGTACTTTCACACTTCTCAGTGCGTCATCAGGAGCTGTGCAATGTTGCAAAGGCAACAACAGGAGAAGTAGGATAAGTTTTCAGAGAGTGGTAGTGTGGAGGCAACCAGTCAGTCTCTGAGAGAGGAAAGTGGGATGCCACCACACACCTGCCCCCTCCTCCCCACTCACCATATGGGAGCGGTGGGTTAGACCTCAGTTTGCAGATAGCCCTTTCTTCACTCCCGCCAGCCCTTCTTCCTCTCCGTCAGCCTTTCCTTCCTTCCCATCAGCCCTTCTTTCCTTTCCTTCAGCCCTTCCTTCCCTCCCGTCAGCTCTTCTTTCCCCCGTCAGCCCTTATTTCCCTTCCGTCAGGTCTTCCTTCCCTCCTGTCAGCTCTTCCTTCCCTCCTGTCAGCCCTTCCTTACCTTCGTCTGCCTTCCCTCCCCTCAGCCCTTCCTCCCCTCCGTCAGCCCTCTCGTCAGACCCACTCCCTTTTTCCGTTAGTTCCTTAACCGCCTTCCTTATATCATCATACTGGTAATACCAGTGGTCGTAGGGACCACCATCTATCCCGCGTTGCAGACTATCCGCCCTTTTCCTCTAACAACTTGCATGGTTATCCTTTGGGGTTGAATTTAAGTGGAACTCGCCTTTGAGATAATAGGGTTATCAAAGTTTATTTTTTGAGCAGCATTGATAATGGGTTGGGCAAATATTTTTGTTAGTAGGTTTGGGTTTGAGAAAGACCTGCCTAGTATGGGTCAGTAGCCCTGCTATATTGTTCCTCCTTTCTTATGTTCTTAGGTTATAAACGTTACGGTGGCCTGTGGCATGGTGGCAAAAGCTTTCGCTTCACACGGTAAGTCGTCCGGGTTCGATTCCCGGCAAGGGTAGAAACATTGGGCGTGTTTCCTTACACCGGTTGTCTATGTTCACCCATCAGTAATAATGGGTACCTGGGTGTCAGTGGACTGGTGTAGGTCTCACCCTGAGACAAAATTGACCTAATTTGCCCGAAATGCTCAGCATAACAAGCGGCTTTATATACAGTAGTATGTCATTGATGTCAGCTAGGACTGTATACCTTGTATATGTACTTGTAGAAATAAAGATAGTTTATTATATTATTGTTAAGAGACACTAACGCACTAAACAGCCCACTTATATTTCGTTATTAATAGTTAACAGAACTTAAATGTATTTAAATTTGAGTTTAGATCGGGCAGAACTCCGCATGCAATGACGGAGGTCGTGTATGAAGGAGGGGTTGTGTCCGCAGCAACACACTGTTACCTAAACCAATGTGGTTTGGTTTCCGAAAATCTTGTTTCCTGCCATATTTACAATAAAGGCAAATTGAATGTATTATACATAATCTGACGAATGGTGATTAATAAAACATATTTGCGTTATTGATATGAACGTTTTGTGTGTGTGTGTGTGTGTGTGTGTATGTGCGTACTCACCTATATGCTGGTCTCTACTAGGTAAACACTCTCCGTGGTCCAAGAGTTTCATTGTACCTCTTCTTAAAGCTGTGTATGGATCCTGCCTCTACTGCTTCACTCTCCTGACAGCTCTGAAGCTGAAAATATATCTCCTAACATCCCTATGACTCACCTGAGTTTTCATGTTCCTGTAACTCATCACTAAAATATTTTGGCCCTGTTCACCTTGTCAATTCTTCTCAGGATTTTATACATCGTTATCATGTGACCCCATCCCCCCTCCCGTGACCCCCCTCCCGTGCTCTGGTGTCATCAGGTTGATAACCCTTAACTTCTCGTAGAACATACACCTTAGCTCCGGGACTAGCCTGATGCAAACTTCTGCACTTTCTCTAATTTCTTGACGTACTTGACCAGGTGTGGAATCCATACTGGTGCTGCATACTCCAATATGTGCCTGATGTACACGGTGTACAGAATCTTGAATGATTCCTTACATGCACCTATTCCGACACCTCTTCGCGGACCATCAGTCGTTGTTTCCTTTGTCAGGTGTGTTTGTGTGTGTGTGTGTACTCACCTATTTGTACTCACCTATTTGTGGTTGCAGGGGTCGATTCACAGCTCCTGGCCCCGCCTCTTCGCTGATTGCTGCTAGGTCCTCTCTCTCCCTGCCCCATGAGCTCTATCATACCTCGCCTTAAAACTATGTATGGTTCCCGCCTCCACTACGTCACTTTCTAGGCTATTCCACGGCCTGACTACTCTGTGACTGAAGAAATACTTCCTAACATCCCTTTGATTCATCTGAGTCTTCAACTTCCAATTGTGACCTCTTGTGTCTGTGTCCCCTCTCTGGAACATCCCGTCTTTGTCCACCTTGTCTATTCCGCGCAGTATTTTATATGTCGTTATCATGTCTCCCCTGACCCTCCTGTCCTCCAGTGTCGTCAGGCCGATTTCCCTCAACCTTTCTTCGTAGGACAATCCCCGTAGCTCTGGGACTAGTCTTGTTGCAAACCTTTGCACTTTCTCTAATTTCTTGACGTGCTTGACTAGGTGTGGATTCCAAACTGGTGCTGCATACTCCAGTATGGGCCTGACGTAAATGGTATACAGAGTCTTAAACGAATCCTTACTGAGGTATCGGAACGCTATCCGTAGGTTTGCCAGGCGCCCGTATGCTGCACCAGTTATCTGATTGATGTGCGCCTCAGGAGATATGCTCGGTGTTATATTCACCCCCAGATCTTTTTCCTTGAGTGAGGTTTGCAGTCTTTGGCCATCTAAACTATATTGTGTCTGAGGTCTTCTTTGCCCTTCCCCAATCTTCATGACTTTGCATTTGGCAGGGTTAAACTCAAGGAGCCAGTTGCTGGACCAGGCTTGTAGCCTGTCGAGGTCTCTTTGTAGTCCTGCCTGATCCTCATCCTATTTGATTCTTCTCATTAACTTCGCATCATCTGTGTGTGTATGTGTGTGTGTGTGTGTGTGTGTGTGTGTGTGTTTGTGTGTGTGTGTGTGTGTTTGTGTGTGTGTGTGTGTGTGTGTGTGTGTGTGTGTTTGTATGTGTGATGTCGATTAGTATCTATGTATTTATTTCTAGTATGAAGGAAAAATGCCAACAAACTTGTAGAATTTTGTAACAATGTAAAAAGAAAGCCTATTAACATTTAAATTTTAACATGACGTACCTCACACGTACCTGGCAAGTGCCTGAATGGTCGAAATCCTCAGTATATAAGATTAAAAAATGGTCCATGGTCTTGGTATCTGGTTTGTTGGGAGTTGTACAGAGTGGTGACACACTTCCCCACACCCCTGAGATGCCGGTCTGGTCTCTCAATATTGTGTGACCAGAACGGGATCGAATTATTTAATATCAAAGCACTTTCGTGTAACTGGCTAAAAAGCTTCACACTATATATCCCAAGCACATATATTAAAATTGTCCTGGTACACAATCAAGCCATACATAACAAAGGGACAATATTCTGACTGGAACAATACTCAACTTGTACATAGGAGAGAGAACTTAGGACGACATTTCGGTCCACCTAAAAAAGAATTCAGTTGCATTGCAACTTATGTTTGAGAAAAGATAGATCCTATATTTCTAACAATTAGTATATTATTTTATTAAAGAAGTTTTGGTTTCCAAGAATATGTGACCAAGAATATCTGTCGCTCTCTGGACTATATAACATGTAAACCACACAATATAACATGTAAACCACACAATATAACATGTAAACCACACAATATAACATGTAAACCACACAATATAACATGTAAACCACACAATACCTAAAACCTTTTAAACCCACATTGTAACCCTTATAGAGAATAAAATTGAATTGAATTGATTATAAGGAGGAACAAGACAAAAATTTCTGGCTCTCCCCTTTTTGTATTATTATTTATTATCACACCGGCCGATTCCCACCAAGGCAGGGTGGCCCGAAAAAGAAAAACTTTCACCATCATTCACTCCATCACTGTCTTGCCATATAACATGTAAACCACACAATATAACATGTAAACCACACAGTACTCTTAAAACCTACCATACACTTTACCAGGTTAAAGACTTATCCACATTGTAACCCTTATAGAGAATAAAATTGAATTGAATTGATTATAAGGAGGAACAAGACAAAAATTTCTGGCTCTCCCCTTTTTGTAAACAGTCGAAAAAAATATATATACAATGCAAACATGAATTATAAAGTTGAATCCAGGTTTTGATATTTACTGTAGATGAGTTGTGGAGCGTCAGGAAGACTGCTGGTGTCCACAGTGTTTTGTATGGAATCTTGTTTGTAGCTCCTCTTCCATATGTGGACTTAGTTTGAAGGTTCGTCCGGCGCTCTGTGAACCTTTCCACACAATTATTTAAGAGACAATAAATTTTATGATTTGAAGGAGTGTCGCAAAAAAAAAAAAAAAGGTTTCAAGGAAGGCAGCAAGAGAATGAACTTGTATTGTCATTTTTATGGTGGTGGATTTTCCTTTGAGGCGGGAGCTCCAACAGTTAGGTGGATCTTACATGTCTGGATGCTGACTGAGATCCCTGCCTCTAGCGTTACCACGAACGTATCTCATAAACAACATTACTGTAATATTCAGAATTTGATGTTAAATTTACATTCAGCATTAGTATTGTTGAAAGTGCATGTCCAAGTTTTTCTTCGTTGAAGATTGAGACACTTATGCAGCATATGGGAATCTTTATTCAGGAAACGTTTCGCCACACAGTGGCTTCATCAGTCCAATACAAAGAGGAAGGTGTAAGGAGAGGAGGAGAATGAGGTAATCAGTCCCTCAACCTGGAGTCGATGTGTTCAGTCCATCAATCTTGTAGAATGTACAGCATAGGGCCGTAGACGTGGCTTATATACTGTAGTGAGGTGAGGTAAAGCAGGTGGAGGCGGCGTCATAGTGGTACCATCCACTAGTCGAAGTAGGTCCTCGTCCAAAGGTTGAACAAGTGTTGAAGAATTCTTTGTAACAAGATCCCATGATGCTGCAGTGTCTGACAGTTGTGATGAATGGTTTGAAAAACCGACAAGTTGAAGATTGAGACACTTATGCAGCATATGGGAATCTTTATTCAGGAAACGTTTCGCCACACAGTGGCTTCATCAGTCCAATACAAAGAGGAAGGCGTAAGGAGAGGAGGAGAATGAGGTAATCAGTCCCTCAACCTGGAGTCGATGTGTTCAGTCCATCAATCTTGTAGAATGTACAGCATAGGGCCGTAGACGTGGCTTATATACTGTAGTGAGGTGACGTGAAGCAGGTGGAGGCAGGGTCATAGTGGTACCATCCACTAGTCGAAGTAGGTCCTCGTCCAAAGGTTGAACAAGTGTTGAAGAATTCTTTGTAACAAGATCCCATGATGCTGCAGTGTCTGACAGTTGTGATGAATGGTTTGAAAAACCGACAAGTTGAAGATTGAGACACTTATGCAGCATATGGGAATCTTTATTCAGGAAACGTTTCGCCACACAGTGGCTTCATCAGTCCAATACAAAGAGGAAGGTGTATTGGACTGATGAAGCCACTGTGTGGCGAAACGTTTCCTGAATAAAGATTCCCATATGCTGCATAAGTGTCTCAATCTTCAACTTGTCGGTTTTTCAAACCATTTTTCTTCGTTGCAGCCAAAGGCTAATTCCCCACAAATTTATTCCTGTTTTAGGGAATGTTCTTAAATTCAGTCTACAAAAAATAATTTTTTTTAATCTTTGCTTGTTTTAGTAGTCTGATTAACACTGAAATTCATATTATGCTGGTACTCCTACGACTCGTAAAATACATACTAAAATATTCTTAAATATTTTCAGGCTACATGGTATTATAAACGTAACTTAATTACTGGTTATTGTGGTCATTTGCAGGGGACCGGGACACTGTCTCAGCTAGTATATTGTCTCTCTTAATGTCATGTATCGCAACAGTAAAATGATTGAATATGCAGTCTCACACAGAAGTGGTGCATTTTTACGTATGATACTGTGTATGAATGTAAGGTTGAGGGAATGTTATGATCTGGATAGATCAGAAATGTGCTTCTTCAGTTTGGCAGAATAAAGACACACCGGTTGTAGTAAAAGTCTTCTTCAGACTACTCATACCTGCATCACATACCCACCTCATGCCCATCACCAGGGCACTGCCATACTGAACACATATTGAGGAAAAGTCTTAAAAGTTCGAAAGCTCTCTGGCCAATCTCATTCCAAACAAACTTATGCTTAAGACTGGTTAACAAAGTTGAAAGAGAAGCATGAGTGCTGGACGTTAGACAGAAATATCTATAAAACGTAGCTATGGCAAGAAAATGTGTCAATATTTTCCTATATTAGACACTTGCAATATCTTTATATTGTAGACGTTGCTGATGTGTCTGATTCTTCATCTTGTCTGTGTTGTCTACCACTGATATACAGCAGAGTCTACCTAGTTTTAAATATAGGTGAGATAAATACATGAGTCAGGAGCTGGATCTGAGTGGAACTTGTACTTGACTTAATAGGGTTATCAAAGCTTATTCTTTGGGTAACATTAATAATGGGTTGGGCGGATATTTTTTAGCGGGTTTTGTGTTTGACAAGGACCTACCTAGCATGGGCCAGTAAGCCTGCAGCATGTTGATATGTTAATATTTTAATATGTTAATATTTCCCTAGAGTAGGAACCTCAGTGTTGACACTGGCCTTTGCTTCGGACTTTTTTTGTGACATTTCACCCTTGTAAGTTAGAAAATTACCTTGCTTAATCAAAACGCAGTTTTTACCCTGTTTTACAGTCAAGTGGAATCGAAGGAACTTAGTAAATGAGGTTTGCAACCACTTTAAAGGTTGAATCCTAGTATTATCCAACTGTGCTTCCACTCCCTGCAACACGGTCGTAACCTCTGATATAAGGCAATTTGACGAGTAAGACATGTGCAACAGTCAAGCATCTTTATTGTTGAAACGTTTCGCCCGCCCAGTACGCTTCTTCAGTCACATACAGAGGAGAATAATTGACAGACGAAGCCTACCCTCATCAATTTGTCAGCATTATATGCCATTATTATGAACACAAGTGGTAGTCCAATGGCCTATTGCACCTGGTGGTAACTAAGTAAGCAAACAATGTACTCAGCAGGACAGAGCAAAGGTAAGGCAAACAAAAACGGGTAGATTTCTTCACAGTTTACATAAACGACATAGATGAGAGAATAAATAGCGACATAAGCAAATTTGCTGATGACACCAAAATAGGCCGTCCAATTCATTCTAATGAGGACACTAGAGCACTGGAGGATGATTTGAATAGACTGATGCAATGGTCAGAGAAGTGGCAGATGCAGTTTAATATTGACAAATGCAAAGTTCTAAATGTTGGACAGGTAAATAACCACGCCACATATAAACTAAATACTGTATATCTTAATACTACTGATTGCGAAAAGGATTTAGGAGTTCTGGTTAGCAGTAACCTAAAACCAAGACAACAGTGCATTAGTGTTCGCAATAAAGCTAACAGAATTCTTGGCTTCATATCTAGAAGTATAAATAATAGAAGTCCTCAGGTTGTTCTTCAACTCTATATATCCTTGGTTAGGCCTCATTTAGACTATGCTGCTCAGTTCTGGTCATCGTATTACAGAATGGATATAAATGCTCTGGAAAACGTACAAAGGAGGATGACAAAGTTGATCCCATGTATCAGAAATCTTCCCTATGAGGATAGACTGAGGGCCCTGAATCTGCACTCTCTCGAAAGGCGTAGAATTCGGGGGGGGGGGGATATGATCGAAGTGTATAAATGGAAAACAGGAATAAATAAAGGGGATGTAAATAGTGTGCTGAAAATTTGCAGCCAAGACAGGACTCGCAGCAATGGTTTCAAGTTGGAAAAATTCAGATTCAGGAAGGATATTGGAAAGCACTGGTTTGGTAATAGAGTTGTGGATGAGTGGAACAAACTCCCAAGTACAGTTATTGAGGCTGAAACGTTGTGTAGTTTTAAAAATAGGTTAGATAAATACATGAGTGGGTGTGGGTGGGTGTGAGTTGGACCTGACTAGCTTGTGCTGCTGGGTCTGGTACAGTACTCCATCCTTGAGTGGGGATGATCAGACTGGGTGGGTCATTGGGATAATCCGGGGGGTGAGTCATTGGTCTAATCCGGGGGGGGACATGGACCTACTCCGCATGGGTCAGTAGGCCTGTTGCAGTGTTCCTTCTTTCTTATGTTCTTATGTTCTTATATTCCTTCATCAATAATTACTATACAACATTAATGATGAGAGAAGAAATCTGATTGTTATCGTACAACCCAAGAGCCACTCACAGCAGTAGTGGTCATGACCAGTGTCTATGTAAGTCTGGCACTCAGCCAGGTAAGCTGAAGTGACGTCACCTTGGCTGAAGGAGCCGGCTTCCACGTGATTGGCGGGACTGAACTGGAAAATAAGCACAGCAGTGTGGCCCAGAGCTGCTACACTCTGATCTGCCAGTTCACTGGTGGAGAGGGCATGCCAGATGGTTGTGTGAAGAACATCTAATGATATGTAACACAATCAGCGCACACCACAACCCTTTTTAGGATATAAGGCAATGGGAGGTGGTATTCGTTTCTCACATTCTAAATTTGATTATCAATGAATAACACTTCCTTACTACCTGTCAAAGGTACCTTGAAATAACCTCCTACAATCCAGCTTAGAATCCTACTCAGCATGGTTCACTAACTCAGTATTGTTATATATCCTGGGAAACAGTTTATTTTCAGTCCTAGAATCATCTTGATATAATCAGTGTATGTGAGGGAAACCTGGTGATGGAGCGACCGCAGGGAAGTTGATCACATCACAACACCACCTCCAGGAGGAGAGGAAAAGAAACACTTTTCGCTCTTTCTCTGACCTTCTTAAGGAACGAGCATAAAGGGTGAAGTCCATGGCCTATTACTGACTTCAATAAGACTCTTTTCGAACAGGAAGCGCACTTAAGCCTGCTCTCTTAGCTCTGCCTTGTTTCATTAATACACTGTATATGGAATCTCCCATGTGGAGGTAGATTTATTTGTTAACAGAGTTATCAAAGCTTATTCCTTAGGTGACATTCAAAATGGGTTGGGTAGTTGTTTTTGTTGGTGGGTTTGGGCTTGAGATGGACCTGCCTAGTATGGGTCAATTGGCCTGATGCAGTGTTCCTCCTTTGTAATGTTCTTACGTTAGAGACTCGTTAATTATGTGTTCAAGACTGACTCTCTGAGCAGGACTCTGTATGACTTACGTTAGTCAAAACACAAATATCTTGCACATAGGAGAGAGAGAAGCTTACGATGACGTTGTGTTCGACTTGGACCGTTTACAAAGTCACACAGTGTGATATTGTAAATTGTCTAAGTCACACCGAAACGTCGTCGTAAGCTTCTCTCTCCTATGTGCGGGTTATTTGTGTAATGTTCCACTCACGTTATTGTACGTTTTTGTTCTTTAGGTGAGTTAATGTGGAAAATGCCGTCGGGACGACGTCTGTCTGGCACATACCTCTTAATTTTGGTTTAGTTTCGACTTGTAAAGCTGATCTAAAGCATATTACCTGGCACTGGTTGATGGATGAAGACCCGGTATATATTACCTGGCACTGGTTGATGGATGAAGACCCGGTATATATTACCTGGCACTGGTTGATGGATGAAGACCCGGTATATATTACCTGGCACTGGTTGATGGATGAAGACCTGGTATATATTACCTGGCACTGGCTGATGGATGAAGACCCGGTATATATTACCTGGCACTGGTTGATGGATGAAGACCCGGTATATATTACCTGGCACTGGTTGATGGATGAAGACCCGGTATATATTACCTGGCACTGGTTGATGGATGAAGACCCGGTATATATTACCTGGCACTGGTTGATGGATGAAGACCCGGTATATATTACCTGGCACTGGTTGATGGATGAAGACCCGGTATATATTACCTGGCACTGGTTGATGGATGAAGACCCGGTATATATTACCTGGCACTGGTTGATGGATGAAGACCCGGTATATATTACCTGGCACTGGTTGATGGATGAAGACCCGGTATATATTACCTGGCACTGGTTGATGGATGAAGACCCGGTATATATTACCTGGCACTGGTTGATGGATGAAGACCCGGTATATATTACCTGGCACTGGTTGATGGATGAAGACCCGGTATAGATGACCAGTAATACTGGGTCATCACTGCTGTCTCTGAGAGTGTAAAGTTAACTGCGGCTAAGACAGCGGTCAGTTTCACTATTGTATGTGAGAAGACAGGACCAGCAGGAAATGAACTAGACTCCAGAAACATACAAAATATACATGTGCCAAATAAGTAAAACTTGGGATTTTGGCTTAAACAGCAACGCTCTTCTTGCCGAATAAGACAATCGAAAATTTGTGCATGCAATAATTTCGCAAAAATCATTTTGAACCAAACTAAAAAAATATATTTCATTGTGTTTTTTTATTATTAAATTATTGTACACTTGTCTAAAACATATTTAGATGTATTAGGTAATTTTGATTCAAAATTATTATTTTTTACATTAATATAAATGAAAAAAATATATATTTACACGCATAAGAAAAAATGTTAGAAAGGACTTAATTTTAAATGAGTTCTTACTAATTGACCAGTTTTACCTATTCGTTACGATATATATATATATATATATATATATATATATATATATATATATATATATATATATATATATATATATATATATATATATATATATATATATATATATATATATATCGTAACGAATAGGTAAAATCTTGATATTAAAGTGCATGTAAAATGCATCATTAATGACTCGGTTCCAGTTTTATGGTGTAAACCTGGCAAATCATTCAATATATAAGAAACAATCTAACACACAACAAACAACTTAACACATACGTAAGTATCATATAGAATGTTCAAAAAGATCAAAGCCACGACATAACAAGGAAGACACCTTCATGTAGCAGCAACGTTGGAATGACCTCCAGCACAGACATGGCGTCGCTACTTGATACAACCTTCACCATTGTATTTTCACCTGAGAACAATGTGTACATTCCCAGGCAGCAGAATTTCTATGTTGAAGGATGGGTTGTGCTGTGACGCTGATTATTACCAATATTTACCGTCCTCTCGACGCTAAAAGACGTACAGAAGCCGAACATTAACAAATCAAGTTGGCCAAATCAATTTCTTTCTAAAAGCAGAAAAACAAATGTAGACGCCCAGCTTGGTTCAGACTAAGAGTGACTTATGTGGAAAACAACAAATGAAAAGCAGAAATCAAGATAACAAAAGATCCCGCGTCTGCCCCTTTACTTCCAATAAAATGTCCTGAAGAACCTTTTGAAAGATTAGTTATTGATTATGTAGGACCGTTGCCCCGCACAAAAAGGGGTAACTAGTATATCTTCACTATCATAGATATGGCAACGCGGTATCCTGATGCTATCCCAATGTCCAAAATTAATTCCAGAAATATAGTAGAAGCTTTAATACGCTTCTTTGCTCAAGTAGGCATACCACGTGAAATTCAATCTGACCAAGGTTCTAATTTTACGTCTAAGGTTTTTAAAGAGGCTATGTCTCCATTAGGAGTAAGACAGATCCTCTCTACAGCATATCATCCTCAGTCACAAGGAGTGCTAGAGAGATTCCACCAAACCCTTAAATCTACTTTACGTGCTTACTGTGAGCAATATTCTCGTGAATGGGACGAAGGTTTACCCCTTCTTCTCTTCGCCCTCCGTGAAGCTGAACAGGAAAGTACTAAATACTCTCCATTTGACTTGATTTTTGGACATCAGGTACGAGGACCCCTAGCCATATTACGAGATTCTTGGATAGGGAAGAGAGGACCTCTTCATCCCAGTCCTCTGCTTTGGAAAGAACATCTCTCCAAATTAAAAAGCTTAGCTGCCGTGAATCTGACAGAAGCTCAAGCCAAAATGAAGAAATCTTACGACCAAAAGGCTACATCTCGTTCATTCTCTCCAAATGAATTAGTGTTAGTTAACTTAATTCAAGGACATTCTTTAAAACCTAGATATTTGGGGCCATATGAAATAGTAGACAAAGAAAATGAGGTGAATTATCTGGTCCGTGAACCAGGACGTCGTAAGAAAATTAAGAGGTATCACATAGATAACTTAAAGAAGTACGAGTCTAACCTTCTCCCTATTATTATTACCTCTATTCAACCTACATCCACTGAAATAAGGAATGACACTGTAAGGGAAGTAAGAGAATTTAGACTACATAATTCTGAAGTTTTAAAACAACTAGTCCATTTCCTGGAAGTTCTTCCTACCTCCCAAAAATCTCAAATAAGAGTTAATCACTAAATATATCTCCATCTTCAAAGATATCCCTACTCCTTGTACCTTGGGTTTCCATGATATTGAATTGTTACAAGATAGTCCAATAAAGCAATCCCCTTACCGGGTCTCTCCTGCTAAGCAAGAATTAATTCAGCAAGAAATAAATACATTACTGGAATATAATTTGATAGAACCCAGTTGGACACCTTGGGCCTCTCCCTGTTTATTGGTCCCAAAACCCGATGGTACCATATGCCTATGCACGGATTATCGTAAAGTAAATTCAGTCACCAAACCAGATGGGTTTCCATTACCCAGGATTGATTATTTAATAGATGCTGTAGCCGGTGCCAACTTTGTGACCAGATTAGACTTACTGAGAGGGTATTACCAGGTGCCGTTAACTCCTAGGGCCCAAGAGATTTCCGGGTTCGTAGTTAAGAACGGACTATTTACGTATAAGGTTATGCCTTTCGGCTTGTGTAACGCCGCCTCCACTTTCCAGAGAATTATGAACATTTTAGTTCAACCCTTAGATGGTGTAGAGGCATACTTAGACGACCTGGTGGTTTTTAGTGATGATTGGCAGTCTCATTTAGAAAGATTAGAGCAACTACTGAAAGCATTGCAGAAATACAATTTCACTGTAAATTTACAAAAATGTGACTTTGGTAAAGCCCAGATTAAATATCTCTGTTTTAAAATAGGGAAGGGACTAGTAGCCCCCGACCAATTAAAGGTCCAAGCTATTTTAAATTTTCCGACGCCTCGGGACAGGAAAGCCCTCCAACGATTTTTGGGAATGGCTACTTATTACAGGCGCTTTTGCCCAAACTTTGCTCAAGTTGCCTCCCCCCTTACTAGATTGACCAGTCCTAAATATAAATTTAATTGGGACGAGAATTGTGAACAAGCTTTTAAACGTTTAAAACGTTTCCTTTCCTCCGCCCCAGTATTGCGTGCACCCAATTTCCAAATTCCTTTCACCCTCCATGTTGATGCCAGTGATGCCGCAATAGGTGCTGTCTTATTGCAATCCTTCCAAAACGGTAATATTCTACATCCAATATGTTATTTTTCCTATAAATTGAAAGAATATCAAAGATCTTATTCAACCATAGAAAAAGAAGCCCTGGCTTTAGTCATGTCCTTGGAACACTTTGACGTATACCTCGGTTATACTCCTTATGTGATAAATATTTACTCAGACCATAATCCTCTAACTTTCATAAATTCTATGAAATAAAAAAATGTTAGAATATTACGTTGGGCTTTAAGGATCCAACCTTACCGGATCTCCATATTTCACATAAAGGGTTCGAGCAACGTTTTAGCCGATGCTCTCTCTCGCTCCTAATATATTGCCTAACTACGGAAATTCTTTGCAGTCTAGCAGTGTTTCTGGTCCAGTTCTAGAAAGTGGATGACTGAGCTTGGAGAGATGTACCTCCATCCCTACACCAGCTGGTTGGTTTCTTCCACACCATCAGCATCTTAAACGCCGAGATATTTGCTTGTGGGCCGGGGTGTCATGCCCCTATGGTTAACCTTTCTTTAATATTACATCGTGATTATTTCCTTTAATAGCTAAATTGGAAATGAACGTCCTTGTATTATTAAGGCTAATTCTTAACAATTATTATAATTTATGTAACATGGCCATAAGTTTAATTGGAGGTATAGTAACATGCCTGCCGCCCGGTGTGCCGGTGTATGATTAGCCGTGATGTTCGATGGTTATACCCCCCTTTCCCCCCCCCACTTTATGTTCAACTACTCTACTGAGTGTTGGTGAGTCACGTCACGTGACCCACTTGACCTGTATGCTCAAGGTTGAGGGACGAGCAGTGAAGAAGTAGCAGCCAACGAGAACACTCCTACTCGTCTCTGGTAACTGGCCAAGGTTTATTATCCGGCCTGGACATATTCTGTTTTATTCTGACTGCTTCCAATTGGGAAACAAGACTTCATACATTAAAGTAATCGCTCTCTCTCTCTCTCTCTCTCTCTCTCTCTCTCTCTCTCTCTCATACATATATATATATATATATATATATATATATATATATATATATATTATATATATATATATATATATATATTATATCTAGGATCTCCTAATCATCTGTTATGAAAGCCTTATATATATTTTGGATAATATAGAACAAACATGCATTCTTAACTTATATACGATAATTCGTATATTACTTCTGGCTTTTTTGTATTATGAATATACTTAATTAAAATTAGTCATTCCGGAGGATCACTATTATTACCCTAACCTCTCTGACCAAAGTTGTTATGCTCTAGCCAGAAGGAAATAGTGGTTACAATACTTGGAGTGTAACAATAACGAAATCATGACATCAGATCTCTCATGTTCATTTGATATTAACACCTTAGGTGGCACGGCTGCCCTACGCCTTCTATCATTCTAATGTGAAATCACAAACACTCATATTCAGATGAATCTTCCTTCCACACATCACTAAACAACTGGTGAACTCTACCAGGATAACTGGCTAAAACATTAACAAAGAGATAGATGGTCAGAACAAATCTCTGAAAACCAGCAGGACTTATTGAAATATCCAAACAACAAGCAAAATCTTAACGAATTCTTCTCCAGCAAGACTGCCAACATGGTATTCCTATCCAGCAAGACTGCCAACATGGTCTTCCTCTCCAGCAAGACTGCCAACATGGTCTTCCTCTCCAGCAAGACTGCCAACATGGTCTTCCTCTCCAGCAAGACTGCCAACATGGTCTTCCTCTCCAGCAAGACTGCCAACATGGTCTTCCTCTCCAGCAAGACTGCCAACATGGTCTTCCCACCTGAAAAGAAGCTTGTCATCATCATAATTCTTATTAACGTGCAAGATGTGCTTTTGTGTGGCATGTCAGCTCTCCTAATTTATACATGGGTTGTTGTGATCCTTGTAGGTCCAGCTGCAAGTATATGGGGAGGTGGCCTTCATACTGGAAACAATTTTACATAAATGCATGTCAATACCATCTCCCGTAGACTAAGAAAAGAGCAGCACTGATTTTGCGTGTTTTCCACAACTTCAAAAACTATGATACTATTGTTGATAAATGGCTCAGAGAAGCAAAAAGTGGATGAATGAGACTTTTGTGCAACACATGGGTGTCTTTATTGTAGTAACATCTCTTTATTGGAATGAACATATATTGGCTGGCGAAACGTTTCCTCTGATATCTTTTTCTAAGGCGGATACAGTAAGACTTCAGCATGGAGAGCGTGAAAGTTCTTCCTCGAAGTCACAGATGCTTTGTCCCACTTTGTAGTCAATCCTCAACTTGAGACTGACCTGGGTAGCAACATCTTCACACTCCATGAAGGTAACGTTGTCGTCACTCACAAGATCACCCACTACAACTTTGTCTACTAAGCACCAAGTAAGTTGTACTGCTGAAACAGTAAGTAGATGGACACATCCCACCTACGTAGAACGTATTTCTTTTATGACCTGTCCAGTGATGTGACACATGAGTGACCTGTCCAGTGATGTGACACTTCATGAGTGACCTGTCAGTGATGTGACACTTCATGAGTGACCTGTCCAGTGATGTGACACTTCATGAGTGACCTGTCCAGTGATGTGACACTTCATGAGTGACCTGTCCAGGAGCCTGGCAGCTGGATCACCAGTAATGTGACGCTTCATGAGTGACCTGTCCAGGAGCCTGGCAGCTGGATCACCAGTGATGTGACGCTTCATGAGTGACCTTTCCAGGAGCCTTGCAGCTGGATTACCAGTAATGTGACGCTTCATGAGTGACCTTTCCAGAAGCCTTGCAGCTGGATTACCAGTAATGTGACGCTTCATGAGTGACCTTTCCAGGAGCCTGGCAGCTGGATCACCAGTGATGTGACGCTTCATGAGTTACCTGTCCAGAAGCCTGGCAGCTGGATCATCAGTAATGTGACGCTTCATGAGTTACCTGTCCAGGAGCCTGGCAGCTGGATCGCCAGTAATGTGACGCTTCATGAGTTACCTGTCCAGGAGCCTGGCAGCGGGATCATCAGTAATGTGACGCTTCATGAGTGACCTGTCCAGGAGCCTGGCACGTGGATCACCAGTAATGTGACGCTTCAACAAATTATATCTGCCGATGAATGCTGGTGGACTCGACAAGACCAACAGTTCTAAATTTCATTTTGGACTTGGTTTGCCATAGCATCAGAGACATGCCATTAAGAACGTCACTAGGTCAAAACATCATGAGAACCATTAATATGTCAAAACACAAATTTAACGGAATCAGGAATAAGCCATCCAGGGTAATATGAGAAAAACTTCTCTATGTTATGAGAAGCATCACTATGTCGAGAGAATATGATCAGGTCAAGAAAAATCAAGAGGTGAGGAAACATAACAGGTTACGAGAAATATTACTAGGACGTCAACTTTAATTATTTCAAGGCAGGTATCACCATGTCCAGTTAAGCATAATTATGGTAAATACAATATCACATCCCAGGTACCAGAAATACCAAGTGCAGCTTCAACTAAGATTTTTCGTTTACAATTACGTGTTGAAAATCAAGGAAGGCATCGTTGAGTTAAGAAATTCTTCAATTAATTAAAAAAAAATAAGTTTGCTAATTCATATACCAGCCGGTGACATTTAAGCATCAATAAATCAAATCTATGAAGATTCAGTAACTACATCAGTCCACATATTGCAACGTTAAACATTATGAGATACTGACAAACTTCAGCACGCAAACCGTGTTTTCAACACGTACATTTTTAAGGTCACCTCAATATAGGTAATGCTTTATTATTGACAATGTTTCGCTTACGAGTGAACTTTACATCTGTCTTCAGAAAACTGCACATTGTTCCATGTATATTGTGAGAGGTGAAGGAGACACAACACAATGTTTGCAGCCAAGACAGCAAACCTTTCTCCTAATATAATCAAATTATGTTAAAATGAGTTTCCTCTTGTCTAACACTATGAGGTGTGTGTGTGTGTGTGTGTGTGTGTGTGTGTGTGTGTGTGTGTACTCACCTAGTTGAGGTTGCAGGGGTCGATTCCAAGCTCCTGGTCCCGTGTGTGTGTGTGTGTGTGTGTGTGTGTGTGTACTCACCTAGTTGAGGTTGCAGGGGTCGATTCCAAGCTCCTGGTCCCGTGTGTGTGTGTGTATTTCGAAGTTTTCCATGTACAAATTGAAACAAGATTGCTTAAAAACCTGCCCAGTAGAGCTCAGTACTACAGATATGTCTGATGACTAAGAATATGAAATAGTGCAGCTTATTCCATAAATTTTACTGTACATTATGAACAAAATAATTCTTTGCCTTTGCTAGATGTTTTAATTATTAAAGGAACCATGATTTTAAATTCAAAATTTACGGAAAACTAACAAATAACTGTTCTTATCTGCACCATTATTCTTAACATCATGAGAGGGTTAAACTTTTTGTATTTTCATCAATTGTAGATGGATGGTTCAAGAACCGACATGTTGATAAATTAGACACATGTGCAACTCTTGGGTATCTTTATTGAGGAAACGTTTCGTCACACAGTGGCTTCATCAGTCTATACAATGGATAAACTTGAAGAACAGGAGGAGAATGAGGTAATCAGTCCCTCAACCTTGAGACGATGTGGTCAGTCCATCAATCTTGAATAGAATACGGCATATGAGCGGAGAAGCAGCTTATAAACCGTATGGCAGGAGAGGTGCAGCAGTCATAGGTGGTGTCACATTTGTCCAATGTGGAAGTAGGTCGTGCCCAAGGGTTAGGCAAGCGAAGAATTCCCAAGTATTAAGATCCCAAGAAGTTGCCGTGTCTGACAGGTTTGTAGATGAATGGTTCAAAGAACCGACATGTTGATAGATTAGACACATGTGCAACTCTTGGGTATCTTTATTGAGGAAACGTTTCGCCAAGTTCTTCAAGTTTATCCATTGTATGGACTGATGAAGCCACTGTGTGGCGAAACGTTTCCTCAATAAAGATACCCAAGAGTTTCACATGTGTCTAATTTTCATCAATGTTTTTGAGAACTTGGCGTATATGCAGCCCAGAGTTCCTAGACGAAGAAATATTGAAGATTTATGAAATAGCTATTGATTCAAAATACCCAAAACACGTAATTGATAAATCTTTCAAAATCGCTAGGAATATTTTTTACAAATCAAAAAAGGAAAAAAAACTTTATTCAATTAAAAATATCTTGGTTTTCCATCACCATGAAAATTTTCTTGATATACCTTCTCTACCTAAGAATTTTTATATCAAAGCTATATTTAAAAATCTTAATGCAATAAAAACCAACTATAACAATCCATGTAAAAAATATGATGGTTGATTATGGGGAAACTGGAAAAAATCTTGAACTAAGATTACAATAATATAAATATAACAACAGAACTGGACAAGGATCTAATGTTCTGTTTATTCACGTGAGAAATTTTAACCATTCAATTGATTT
>NW_027196047.1:30000-112997 GCF_038502225.1 Cherax quadricarinatus | reverse complement strand
GTTTGATGTAGATATTTGCATTTTGCAAGAGCATAATCATAGGGCTGGTTGTGTGTTGCTGTTAAAAGGATATCGGATGTATGTTACCAGTGGTTTGCAATTGAAAGGTGGGGTAGCAGTGGCGATAAAGGAGACCAGCCCCTTGCGTGTCATTGGCTGGGAAGAGGGGGGGGGTGGGAGGGTCGTGAGGGTGGATGGTGTCTGGGGTGAGAGTCGAGCTAGTTTTGTAGGAGTTTACATGCCAGCAACTAGCAATACCAGGGTAAAAGAAGATTTTGTCAGAGAGGTATTGCTGTACCACTTGAGAGGTTTGCCTGCTATAACAGTAATAGGTGGTGATTGGAATTGTGTGATTAGGAGTGGTGATGTCGAACCGAGAGGGGCGGGTTGTGTGCTGAGTGTGCTGAGGGATGTATTGCGAAATATTGGGGTTGTTGATGTGGTGGGGAGGGGGGGATACCTAGTGGAGCGCACGTTCGTCCGTAGGGGATATGAAGCGCGATTGGACAGAATTTATATTAAGCAGGGTATAGATGTGAGGGTGCAAACCTTCGATGTGGGGTTTTCGGATCACAGGGCGGTAATAGCAGATTTGACGTGGGATAGAGTGGTGCGTATTTATTCTGGGTACTGGAAATTAAATGTAAGGCTTCTTAAGGAGGAGGGGGAGGGGCCTTTTTCAGTGATTGGTGGTTGCCTTTTTGGGAGGCTAGGGACAGGGAGATAGATCTGTTAGATTGGTGGGAAATGCAGGCAAAACCGGGAATTGCGAATTTTTTTAAGGTTAGGGGACGAGAAGAGGCGAGGTGGCGTTTTGGGTTGCAAAATTATCTGGAGGGACAGTTGCAAGATTGTTATGTTGGGGGAGGTGGTAGGAGGGATGACATGGACAGTCTGCGGAGTAGAATTGCTGAATTACACAATGATAGGTTTGATGCAATTAGGGTTAGGGCGGGGTTAGAGGATGTATTGTGGGGTGATAAGCCGTCTGGATTTGTTTTACGTAAATTTAGGGACCGACAGAGTGTAACCACCATTCAACAATTGGAGACAAGCCCTGGGGTGGGAGGGTATCCAGAGGGTCGGGTCCTATCCAATACGGAAAGTATGAGTCTCTATGCTGATAGTTGGTTTAGGGAGAAATGGAGTTGGAGGGAGGGGGGTTCCTGGGAGGGTATTTTTGAAGGGGGGTTCCATAGCATTTTAAGTGAGCAGGATAGAGTTTGATTGGAGGTTGATATAAGTGAGGTTGAGGTGGAAGAGGCAGTTTTCGGGATGAGTACCGGGAAAACACCAGGGATAGACGGTATACCAAATGATTTTTATAGAGCACATTGGGGGTGTATTAGGCAGTGCTTTGTTAGGCTATTGGATCATATGTTAACTAGTGGGAAGTTGGGCACATCGCAAAGTACGGGTGTCATAGTTTTGGTGCCAAAGAAGAGGGGGGGAAGAGAGTTGAGTGCTTACCAAGCAATATCTTTGATGTGCGCTGATTACAAGGTTTTTGCGAAAATTTTGGGTAATAGACTGAAGAAGGTCATGGGGTCGGTGATACATGGGGGACAGTTTGGTATCCCTGGGAGGAGTATGCGGGTAGGTCATGGACGTATTCGGGATTTCCTAGAGGGTAGTAGTAAGGGAGGTATTCTAGGTCTGGATTGGGAGAAAGCTTATGATTATGTGGATAGGGAATTTTTGATTGAGAGTATGGTGAGAATGGGTTTTGGAGGGAGGGTGGTTGGATGGGTGAGGACATTGTATGAGAATGCATCGATGAGAGTACAGGTAAATGGTAGGTTGGGTAGTTCAGTAAGCATGGGGAGGGGTTTAAGGCAGGGGTGTCCACTCTCCCAAATACTCTTTGCATGTATGCAGAATCATTTCTATGTTCTGGTTGATGGTGGGATGGGAAGGATGGGGGAGAGAGGTGGATTTTGTTTGAATATTGTTGGTTATGTAGATGATACAACTGTTTTACTTAATGAGATAGAAGATTTATGTAAAGTGGGAAGGGTAATTGAGATTTTTGGGAATGCTACTGGGATGAGAGTTAATAAGCAGAAATCACGGTTGCTGGAGGTAGGCAATTGCGTAGGAGGGACCTTGGGGGAGGAGTTTGGATGGATAACTGTAGATAGGCTAAAGATTTGTGGGATTTTGTATTTAGCAGATGTACAGGAGAGCAGGAGGGTTAATTCAGATATGGTAATGGACAGAGCTTTGAGTAGGCTCAGGAGTCTAAGGGCCGGGGATGTAACCTTGCATCAAAGGGTTGTGGTGGTAAATACGCTGATTTATAGTAAGGTGTGGGGAGTGGCGGAAATTTACCCCTTAAGAAGTCAGGATATTATGGAATTACAAAGAAGAGCCTTAAGGTATGTGTGGGGTTTTGGGAGGGCGTGGTTGGGCAAAGATGTGGTAATGACTGTGGTAAGACAGGGAGGATTGGGATTGATGGCATTAGGGTCTAGGGTGAAGGCGCTATATGTGAAGCAGAGGTATATTCGGGCAGTGGGGGAAAGGGGTCTTCGGGTGGGGGAGGTGATGGGGGATATCCGCAAATGGTGGGGTGGCAGGGACTTAGTGGAGTGTGAAGATATGTTGCGGTTTATGTTAAAGGTACGCAATGTTAAAAAACTCAAGGTAAAACTGTTAGTGGGTGTGGGTCGTCGTCAGGAATCAATGCAAGGGATGGCAGTGTATCCCACATATGATTGGAGGGTGATATGGGTGGAATTTAGTAAATTAAGAATACCGGCAAGAGCGAGGGAATTAGTATATAGATTTCTTATGGGGACGTTAGCATCGAAAGAGGTGCTAAGACGAATGGGTTTTGTGAGAGAGGCGTCATGCGGTTTTTGTGGGGAAGTTGAAACGGCTTTTCATGTAGTATATTTTTGTTCTGCTTTGGAGGTGGTAAGATTGTGGTTGAAGAGGGTTTTCTTTTTATTGGGGGGGGAAGGGCCAGATATCACCCCTCAGGGCTTTAATGTTAGATATGGGAGGGGTACCCAAAGAGGTGGGGAGGGCTATCAGATACGTAATAGTTGATTACTTGAATGTTTCTTGGGGGATGAGGGAGGCGGAGGGAAACATTAGGATAAAAGCGTTGGCGGCGAGTTTTTATAGGACAGCGTGTAGGAACAAACAATTATATAGGGGAAGGTGGGTAATTAGTTTTCCGGAGGGATATCGTGGACTTACTGTTGAACATCTACTCCGTTTGGTGATGGGGTGAGAGGCAAGGGGTTGGTCTCTTCAGTGGTGTGTCCTCTTGGAGTGATTGGAAGCCTGATGAGGAAGGTTGATTGGTTTGCAAGGTGGTTGATGTGGGTAAAGTTTTTTTGCAGGGAGCCGTCGGGGGCTCCGGGGTATGTAGACCTTATGAATTTGTAAAATCACAGAGTCAAAAGTTGTATGTGATTTTCTGTTTTCTCTTATTGTTATAAGAACCATTTTATATAGGGGGTTTATATTTATATGTATATTGTGAGGATATGTTTTATTTATTCGAATCTGATGTTAGATTTATCCTTGTCATACGTTTCTTTTTTATCGTATTGAATGGGTACAAAATGACCTATGTACGAAAATATATAAGTATTTGATGGGGTTCATATATACCCTTCATTTCACTGGAAGGTCGTATTATATATTGAGTGTTAATCGGTAACATTAACTTTGTGTGTGTGTAGGTGTGTTTGTGGGAACCAATGTCTTAGGTATAGTTCTATCATTGGATGTAATATTTTTTTAGTTTATTTGGTGAAAAGTCATTTAGCGCTTTATTTCTATGTATGATCCAGTTTGTTCTGTACGAACAAATGCACATACACGTATGTGTGTATATGCATGCGTATATGTATACATATATATATATATGATTGTAGGACTCATTCCTACATGTTTTATAATGACTCCGACTGTTTGTTTGGAAGTCGGTTGGTTGGGTTATTTTAATAGAATTTGTTATATCAAGGTGTTACAATGTTTTTTGTGTGTCCCTGACATTGTCTGCCACTTCCGTTCTGGATGTTATATATTTAGTTTATGTCTAGTTTATTTAGTGATAAGTCTCTTTTTATTTTTTTTTTTTTTTTTTTTTTTTTTTTTTTTGTTCTAGTATAATCCAATCTGTGCTGTAAGAACATATGTGCACATACATGTATGTGTATATGAGCATGTGTATGTATATACATATATACATGATTATAGGACTTATTCCTACATGTTTTATAATGACTCCGACGTTCTGTTTAGTAGTCGGTATGTTTTTTTTTTTCCCGTAAACGGGTTGGGTTTCTTACGGTAGAATTTCGTTATATCAATATGTTAAAATGTTTTTTTTGTTTATTGTGTGTGTACTGACATTGTCTGTCACGGTTTTTGATTTGCTAATTGTCGGCTTGTATCATGTGTATGTTGTTTTTAAATAAAATATATATAAAAAAAAAATGTGAATAAGACTGTCAGGTTTGGTTATATATTTATACATTCGCTGCCTGATCACGGTGGAGTGCGGTTGTGCTCGGCACCCCTCTGCTGTTTTCAGGCGAGCTACCTCAGTTCGTCACAACCTTTGAGAAGTGAGGACGTGCGCTGCTCATTTACCAACATGGCGCTGCATAGCTACAGGCGCATCAACACTGTTTGCGTTGAGTTGACCCGTGGGGCTGTCACCGGAGCCACGATGGACTTGTTACTACCGGCGATTATCCGTGATACCTACGGTATCGCAAATGAAGAGATATGTGGTGTAGCACTTAATGGGACGACACGGATCTTCGTTAAAATGACGTCAGCAAATGTTTATGAAGCGGTGGTGGATAAGTATCAAGAGACCATTATAGCCGTCAATTCAGCTGTATCAGTACGTCTACATGATGTATCACGACACTACACATGGGTTAAAATAAGGAATGTGCCTTTTGAGGCGAATGAATTTGTTATAAAAGATGAACTACGTAATTATGGTACGGTTCATATGGCCTCTGCAGGTCGGTGGGCCGCTGGACCTTATGCTGGAAGTTTGGAGGGAACATATTCAGTCAAAATGACCTTACGCCATCCCATACCGTCCTATATTATGTTGCAAGCATTTCGAACTCAAGTATATGTAACATATGCGGGGCAACGTCGTACGTGTCGGCTGTGTGGGTCGTATGACCACATAGCGGCACAGTGTGGTAAGCGTCGTGGGAATCTCCAAATATCGCAACAGCAACAACCGGAAGAGGTCGAGGAAGTTGAGGGACGAGAACAGTCTTATGCTCACCCGTCTCGACAACGGACATCTTGGAGTGAAGAGGTAGAAAAAGCGCAGGAGAATGCTTTGGAGGATGCAAAACAGCGAGAAGAATCACCATCACTGGACATAAATAAAGTATTTGAAGAGACTCTGCCCACTATGGGGGACGAGGATGTAGCGGCGTCTTTAGTGAAGGCACTGGATGTATTGTTAGACGAGTCGATCGTCAACCGTGTGGAGGATCCAGGTGCAAATTTGGGATCGGTTGAGCATCATGGTGAGGCGACGGATGAAAGCATTGAGTCTGGGGTGTCGCATGGTATGATGGTGAATATAGCAGAAGTGGAGGTGCATCATGATAGTACTAAAGAAATCCCAATGCAGGTGGAGGGTAGGACGCGAAAGCGAACTGCGACCCCACCAGACTCAGACGACGTGCTTACTCCTGCCCAAAGGCCAGGGAAAAAGTCTTGGGCGGATGTACAGAGGAAAGGGAACAGTGAATCCACGAAACAAGAGTTTATCAAGGTGATTCCCAAAAAAGGGGAGAGGGATAGAGGTGTAAAATGTATAAGTGAAAAGTCTATACCTAGAACCAAAGGAAAATCCCATTAATTGACTTTAAGGTTTTGACAATAAATATTAACGGTTTGAGATCTGAGCGGAAGCGAAAGTGGTTTAATGAATTTTTGGTGCGTCTAGATGTGGATGTGGTATTTATCCAAGAACACAATTACAGAATTGGATATGAGTTAGAAATAGATGGTTACGATGTGTATATGGAATATGCGACGAGGTTAAAAGGAGGCGTCGCCATTCTGGTAAAGGAAAATAGCCCGTTTGTAGTACGCCATAGTGAAAGGGGGGAGGGGAGAGTGATTAGGGTGGATGGTTTATGGGGTAGAGTACATATAAGTTTTGTAGGTGTATATGGGCCGGCCGAGGGAGATGTACGACTTAAAACTCATTTTGTACAAGATGTATTAGTATATTATCTACGTAGTTTACCAAATGTAGCGATAATAGGGGGAGACTGGAATTGTGTAATACGACGAAAAGATGTGGAGCCTCGAGGAGCGGGTTGTTGCTTGGGGTTCCTGGGAGATTTATTGACGAGTGTGGGTTTAATGGATGTGTGTGGGGGGGGGTGGCAATGTGGAGCATACTTTCATTAGACGAGATTATGCGGCGAGATTGGATAGAATGTACGTGTCTAGTGCGGTTACAGTGCGGAGAGTGAGTGTGATAAATGTGGTTTTTTCGGATCATAGAGGAGTTGTAATGGATGTAGATATTGAGGGTGTGCCTAGAAGGGGTCCGTCATTTTGGAAATTAAATGTAAAGTTATTGAAGAGAGAGGAAAGTCGTTTGTCTTTTGGGCATATGTGGGAACGCCTTGTGGTTGAAGCACCTGGAGATGTGGCTTTGGTTAACTGGTGGGAAACGATAGCCAAAAAGCGAATTAAGGAATTTTATATTAGTCAGGGAGTGAGATATAATCAGTTACAGTATGGTTTCCAACGATATTTAGAGGGGCAGTTGCGCGACTGCTATGTACAAGCGAATGCTAATTATCCTGTTACAGAAATTGAACGAATTAAGGAGCAACTACGAAATTTACAAAACGAAAGGTTTGATGGGGAAAGGCTTAAGGGTGGAATCGAAGAGGTTTTGTGGGGAGATCGGCCGTCGGCGTGTGTGTTGAGGAATCAACACAGACGTCGCAAAGCAATGGAGTTAATGGGGTTGAATGTCCAGGTAGGTATGCAGGGGTATAGAGTGAATCAGGTGTTGACGACGACGGAGGGTATGAGTGGGTATATTGATGCTTGGGTTAAATTGAAAACGCAAAGTGTTGGAATAAGTGAAATTGCATTGCAGTCAATCGGTAGGTTTGTGCGTTGTGAGCTGGAGGAGCATGATCGTTTGATGTTGGGAGGGCCGATAACGGAGTGTGAGACTTGGGAGGCTTTATCTGGGGCGCAATTGGGTAAGGCGCCAGGAATAGATGGGTTGCCCAGCGACTTTTATCTTCAAAATTGGAACGTTTTAAAGGGGTTTTTGGTACGTTTATTCAATATCATGAAGCGGGATGGGGTTTTAGGGGAACAACAAAGGTTGGCTGTGGTCGTCCTAGTTCCTAAAGGCGAGCCATTAACGGTTAAAGATTATCGTGCAATCTCGTTATTATGTGGGGACTATAAAATTTTTGGAAGGATCTTGGCCAACAGAATAAAAAAAGTCCTGGGCAAAGTGATTGACAAGGGACAATATGGGGTGCCGGGCAGGTCTATGTATGAAGGTCACGGTATGATTAGAAGTTTTATTGAAGAAAGAGTAAGATTGGGAGGGGGGGGGTATTGGCTATAGATTGGGAGGCGGCATATGATAGTGTGGAACGGGAGACGTTATGGAAGATAATGAGATGGCAGGGGTTTGGGGCGGAAATTATATCATGGGCCAAATTAATGTATCAAGAGGCATCTTTGCGTGTGCAGGTGAATGGGAGGTTGGGAGATCGGATTCAGATGGGAAGGGGTTTGCGTCAAGGTTGTCCCCTTTCACAAATTTTTTTTGCTTGTTTTCAAGATCCCTTTTATAGAGGGATAAGGGTTTTATTGGAAGCAAATGGGATGGGTAATGTAAGGGGTGGGGGAGCGGGCATTGTTGGATATGTCGACGACACGACGATTTTGGTGAGAGAAAACATGGATTTGATTCGGGTAGAAAAGTTAGTGAAAGTTTTTGAAAAGGCTACTGGCATGACGATCAACATGGGGAAAACAAAGTATATGAATCTTGGAAAAGGGTCGCGTGAGGAAGGAATGGTAGCTGAAAGGTGGGAAAGGGTGGACCAAATAAAGATATGTGGGATCGTTTATGTAAATGATATCAAGTCAGCACAACAAATAAATTCCGTGCGTATCGTTGATAGTGTTCTGAAGCGTCTTAGTGGGTTAAGAGCTGCTAATTTAAGTTTGCAACAAAGGGTGATAACAACGAATGTGCTATTATATAGTAAACTATGGCATGTTACGGTAATATTTCCGATACTTCGTTGTGAATTAAAAAGGTTACAAAAAAGTGTTTTTAGATTCATTTGGGGAACAGGGAGCGAATGGTTAAGTAGAGCGGTTGTCACACTCCCGGTTGGCCGTGGAGGGCTGGGTCTTATAGATGTCGAAAAGAGGATAATAAGTATGTATTTAAAACATAGTTATAAGCGGGAGGGGGGGGCGAAAGAAGACGGTCTTCATAGGATACATCAGGATATGCGACGGTGGTGGGGGGGTCGGGAGTTCATGATAGGTGAGGCAATGTTACGGGTCTTCATAAACGTGAGGGATCACTCACAAATTAAATTGAGAAATCTTGATAGGGCAGATGGTAAGGCTCTGGTAGCGGCGGTAGAAGGAGTTTATCCGATGTATGATTGGCATAATATTTGGGGGCGTTTAAATAAATTGCGTTTAAAACCTAAAGTCAGAGAAGTTATGTATAGATTTTTACATGGAATCTTGCCGTCAGGAATGGTTTTATTCTATAAGAGAATACGAGAGGATGGGGAATGCAAGGATTGTGGAGGATTGGCGACTATTTATCATACGGTATATTTTTGCGATTGTATTGAACTTATAAGGGTTTGGATGGGTAAGGTTTTAAGGTTAGTGGGGGGAGGGGGTTTGCAGGTTTTGAGGGTTTTAAGTTTAGATATAACTGGGGTGAATAAAAGGGTTGAGAATGCGATTGGGTATATGATTACGGATTATATATACATGATGTGGGCTATGAGGGAGGCGGACGTGCGTGCAAGAATTAATGCATTGGCAGCAACTTTTTATAGGACACAGTGTAGAAATAAAGGGGTGTATGGAGGGAGATGGGAGAGAGATTTTAGTGAGGGTTATCGAAATTTCACATTAAGGGATTTATGGGATTTGCAAAATGGGTAAGGGGATACGACGGGCTATTTTCCTAGACTTGGGTGTGAGCATGGAGAGCTGTTTATATGGATGTATAATTGAGTTTTGATATCTAGAGGCAATAGGGTTATTACCCCGAGGGTTTCAGCAACTACACAGTTATCATTTAGAAAGGTGTAGCACTACGATTGCATATTTTTTATCATGTATAAATCATTTCAAGGACTTTATGATGAAAATTTTCAATGAGACTCAAATATGTTATAGGTGTCTTTACTGTTTTTGATTCAATTGTAAGTGGTAAAAAGTGTTTCCTAGCATAAGCAATTGGTTTTTATTTTATGTTATATTTTATGCTGTGTTACAGTGTGCTTTTCAGTAATATTATATTACATGTAACTAGTTTGCATTATTTTTCTTTGTTTTGCTGAGATGTAAAATATCACATCGTAGTTTTGTTTTGTTATATTGGATGTTTTTATAGTGACTTTTAGTATTATCCCGTTTCCTTCTTTGAATACTAAATACCTATGTATGTTAAGATCTCGTGATAATCGCCAAAATTAATGTTTTGAGTATCGTGGTGCTCTGTTAAGCACCTGAGATCTTAGAATTAGTCTTGCATACGTGTGTTGACAGGCAGAAACCTCACCTAGTATGTGCCTGATGTAGTCTCATGTAGTGTAACGTGTGTGTTGACAGGCAGAAACCTCACCTAGTATGTGCCTGATGTAGTCTCATGTAGTGTAACGTGTGTGTTGACAGGCAGAAACCTCACCTAGTATGTGCCTGATGTAGTCTCATGTAGTGTAACGTGTGTGTTGACAGGCAGAAACCTCACCTAGTATGTGCCTGATGTAGTCTCATGTAGTGTAACGTGTGTGTTGACAGGCAGAAACCTCACCTAGTATGTGCCTGATGTAGTCTCATGTAGTGTAACGTGTGTGTTGACAGGCAGAAACCTCACCTAGTATGTGCCTGATGTAGTCTCATGTAGTGTAACGTGTGTGTTGACAGGCAGAAACCTCACCTAGTATGTGCCTGATGTAGTCTCATGTAGTGTAACGTGTGTGTTGACAGGCAGAAACCTCACCTAGTATGTGCCTGATGTAGTCTCATGTAGTGTAACGTGTGTGTTGACAGGCAGAAACCTCACCTAGTATGTGCCTGATGTAGTCTCATGTAGTGTAACGTGTGTGTTGACAGGCAGAAACCTCACCTAGTATGTGCCTGATGTAGTCTCATGTAGTGTAACGTGTGTGTTGACAGGCAGAAACCTCACCTAGTATGTGCCTGATGTAGTCTCATGTAGTGTAACGTGTGTGTTGACAGTCAGAAACCTCACCTAGTATGTGCCTGATGTAGTCTCATGTAGTGTAACGTGTGTGTTGACAGGCAGAAACCTCACCTAGTATGTGCCTGATGTAGTCTCATGTAGTGTAACGTGTGTGTTGACAGGCAGAAACCTCACCTAGTATGTGCCTGATGTAGTCTCATGTAGTGTAACGTGTGTGTTGACAGGCAGAAACCTCACCTAGTATGTGCCTGATGTAGTCTCATGTAGTGTAACGTGTGTGTTGACAGGCAGAAACCTCACCTAGTATGTGCCTGATGTAGTCTCATGTAGTGTAACGTGTGTGTTGACAGGCAGAAACCTCACCTAGTATGTGCCTGATGTAGTCTCATGTAGTGTAACGTGTGTGTTGACAGGCAGAAACCTCACCTAGTATGTGCCTGATGTAGTCTCATGTAGTGTAACGTGTGTGTTGACAGGCAGAAACCTCACCTAGTATGTGCCTGATGTAGTCTCATGTAGTGTAACGTGTGTGTTGACAGGCAGAAACCTCACCTAGTATGTGCCTGATGTAGTCTCATGTAGTGTAACGTGTGTGTTGACAGGCAGAAACCTCACCTAGTATGTGCCTGATGTAGTCTCATGTAGTGTAACGTGTGTGTTGACAGGCAGAAACCTCACCTAGTATGTGCCTGATGTAGTCTCATGTAGTGTAACGTGTGTGTTGACAGGCAGAAACCTCACCTAGTATGTGCCTGATGTAGTCTCATGTAGTGTAACGTGTGTGTTGACAGGCAGAAACCTCACCTAGTATGTGCCTGATGTAGTCTCATGTAGTGTAACATGTGTGTTGACAGGCAGAAACCTCACCTAGTATGTGCCTGATGTAGTCTCATGTAGTGTAACGTGTGTGTTGACAGGCAGAAACCTCACCTAGTATGTGCCTGATGTAGTCTCATGTAGTGTAACGTGTGTGTTGACAGGCAGAAACCTCACCTAGTATGTGCCTGATGTAGTCTCATGTAGTGTAACGTGTGTGTTGACAGGCAGAAACCTCACCTAGTATGTGCCTGATGTAGTCTCATGTAGTGTAACGTGTGTGTTGACAGGCAGAAACCTCACCTAGTATGTGCCTGATGTAGTCTCATGTAGTGTAACGTGTGTGTTGACAGGCAGAAACCTCACCTAGTATGTGCCTGATGTAGTCTCATGTAGTGTAACGTGTGTGTTGACAGGCAGAAACCTCACCTAGTATGTGCCTGATGTAGTCTCATGTAGTGTAACGTGTGTGTTGACAGGCAGAAACCTCACCTAGTATGTGCCTGATGTAGTCTCATGTAGTGTAACGTGTGTGTTGACAGGCAGAAACCTCACCTAGTATGTGCCTGATGTAGTCTCATGTAGTGTAACGTGTGTGTTGACAGGCAGAAACCTAACCTAGTATGTGCCTGATGTAGTCTCATGTAGTGTAACGTGTGTGTTGACAGGCAGAAACCTCACCTAGTATGTGCCTGATGTAGTCTCATGTAGTGTAACGTGTGTGTTGACAGGCAGAAACCTCACCTAGTATGTGCCTGATGTAGTCTCATGTAGTGTAACGTGTGTGCTTGTGTATGTGTGTCATTGTGTGTGTTTGTTTTTTTATCTCTGTTTTATTGTACAATCTTCATAATTTCCAGTGTTTGATGTTTGGTAATATGTAACCTTGTTAGAGATGTTCTTTAACAAATAAAACAATATCACTGTAATGTATAGTGTTGTGTGTGAGTGTATTACCACTGTAATATACAGTGTGTTGTGTGTGAGAGTGTATTACCACTGTAATATACGGTGTGTTGTGTGTGAGAGTGTATTACCACTGTAATATACGGTGTGTTGTGTGTGAGAGTGTATTACCACTGTAATATACGGTGTGTTGTGTGTGAGAGTGTATTACCACTGTAATATACGGTGTGTTGTGTGTGAGTGTGTATTACCACTGTAATATACGGTGTGTTGTGTGTGAGTGTAATACCAATGTAATATACGGTGTGGTGTGTGTGAGTGTATTACCACTGTAATATACGGTGTGTTGTGTGTGAGTGTGTATTACCACTGTAATATACGGTGTGTTGTGTGTGAGTGTATTACCACTGTAATATACGGTGTGTTGTGTGTGAGTGTGTATTACCACTGTAATATACGGTGTGTTGTGTGTGAGTGTATTACCACTGTAATATACGGTGTGTTGTGTGTGAGTGTGTATTACCACTGTAATATACGGTGTGTTGTGTGTGAGTGTATTACCACTGTAATATACGGTGTGTTGTGTGTGAGTGTATTACCACTGTAATATACGGTGTGTTGTGTGTGAGTGTAATACCAATGTAACATACGGTGTGTGGTGTGTGAGAGTGTATTATCACTGTAATATACGGTGTGTTGTGTGTGAGTGTGTATTACCACTGTAATATACGGTGTGTTGTGTGTGAGTGTAATACCAATGTAATATACGGTGTGTTGTGTGTGAGTGTGTATTACCACTGTAATATACGGTGTGTTGTGTGTGAGTGTGTATTACCACTGTAATATACGGTGTGTTGTGTGTGAGTGTATTACCACTGTAATATACGGTGTGTTGTGTGTGAGTGTATTACCACTGTAATATACGGTGTGTTGTGTGTGAGTGTAATACCAATGTAATATACGGTGTGTTGTGTGTGAGTGTGTATTACCACTGTAATATACGGTGTGTTGTGTGTGAGTGTAATACCACTGTAATATACGGTGTGTTGTGTGTGAGTGTAATACCACTGTAATATACGGTGTGTTGTGTGTGAGTGTGTATTACCACTGTAATATACGGTGTGTTGTGTGTGAGTGTAATACCAATGTAATATACGGTGTGTTGTGTGTGAGTGTGTATTACCACTGTAATATACGGTGTGTTGTGTGTGAGTGTATTACCACTGTAATATACGGTGTGTTGTGTGTGAGTGTATTACCACTGTAATATACGGTGTGTTGTGTGTGAGTGTAATACCAATGTAACATACGGTGTGTTGTGTGTGAGTGTAATACCAATGTAACATACGGTGTGGTGTGTGTGAGTGTATTACCACTGTACTGTATGGTGTCGTTATTAGGTCTCGGGTTAAGTGCGATTCTAGTGCAGTAATCTTTTGTCGTGTATCTTTTTAATATATTTCTGTCATTTGTATCGCACTGTTTTAAATAAAATATAAAAAAAAAATATTACGAAACAAATAAAGGTTAGAAAATAACAATCTCCGCACCTCACCACAGAAAAACTAAACACAGTACAATATAACAAATGATTCGTCCCACCTCACTTCCATACACTACATTCATCCCACCTCACTTCCATACACTACATTCATCCCACCTCACTTCCATACACTACATTCATCCCAACTCACTTCCATACACTACATTCATCCCACCTCACTTCCACACACTACATTCATCCCACCTCACTTCCATACACTACATTCGTCCCACCTCACTTCCATACACTACATTCATCCCACCTCACTTCCATACACTACATTCGTCCCACCTCACTTCCACACACTACATTCATCCCACCTCACTTCCATACACTACATTCATCCCACCTCACTTCCATACACTACATTCATCCCACCTCACTTCCATACACTACATTCATCCCACCTCACTTCCATACACTACATTCATCCCACCTCACTTCCACACACTACATTCATCCCACCTCACTTCCATACACTACATTCGTCCCACCTCACTTCCATACACTACATTCGTCCCACCTCACTTCCACACACTACATTCATCCCACCTCACTTCCATACACTACATTCATCCCACCTCACTTCCACACACTACATTCATCCCACCTCACTTCCATACACTACATTCATCCCACCTCACTTCCATACACTACATTCGTCCCACCTCACTTCCATACACTACATTCATCCCACCTCACTTCCATACACTACATTCGTCCCACCTCACTTCCACACACTACATTCATCCCACCTCACTTCCATACACTACATTCGTCCCACCTCACTTCCATACACTACATTCATCCCACCTCACGTCCATACACTACATTCGTCCCACCTCACTTCCATACACTACATTCGTCCCACCTCACTTCCATACACTACATTCGTCCCACCTCACTTCCATACACTACATTCGTCCCACCTCACTTCCATACACTACATTCGTCCCACCTCACTTCCACACACTACATTCATCCCACCTCACTTCCATACACTACATTCATCCCACCTCACTTCCACACACTACATTCATCCCACCTCACTTCCATACACTACATTCATCCCACCTCACTTCCATACACTACATTCGTCCCACCTCACTTCCATACACTACATTCATCCCACCTCACTTCCATACACTACATTCATCCCACCTCACTTCCATACACTACATTCGTCCCACCTCACTTCCATACACTACATTCGTCCCACCTCACTTCCATACACTACATTCGTCCCACCTCACTTCCATACACTACATTCATCCCACCTCACTTCCATACACTACATTCGTCCCACCTCACTTCCATACACTACATTCGTCCCACCTCACTTCCATACACTACATTCGTCCCACCTCACGTCCATACACTACATTCGTCCTACCTCACGTCCATACACTACATTCGTCCCACCTCACGTCCATACACTACATTCGTCCTACCTCACTTCCATACACTACATTCGTCCCACCTCACTTCCATACACTACATTCGTCCTACCTCACTTCCATACACTACATTCGTCCCACCTCACGTCCATACACTACATTCGTCCTACCTCACTTCCATACACTACATTCGTCCCACCTCACTTCCATACACTACATTCGTCCTACCTCACTTCCATACACTACATTCGTCCTACCTCACTTCCATACACTACATTCATCCCACCTCACTTCCATACACTACATTCGTCCTACCTCACTTCCATACACTACATTCGTCCCACCTCACGTCCATACACTACATTCGTCCTACCTCACTTCCATACACTACATTCGTCCCGCCTCACTTCCATACACTACATTCGTCCTACCTCACTTCCATACACTACATTCGTCCTACCTCACTTCCATACACTACATTTGTCCCACCTCACTTCCATACACTACATTCGTCCTACCTCACTTCCATACACTACATTCGTCCTACCTCACTTCCATACACTACATTCGTCCCACCTCACTTCCATACACTACATTCGTCCTACCTCACTTCCATACACTACATTCGTCCCACCTCACTTCCATACACTACATTCGTCCTACCTCACTTCCATACACTACATTCGTCCCACCTCACGTCCATACACTACATTCGTCCTACCTCACTTCCATACACTACATTCGTCCCACCTCACTTCCATACAGTACATTCGTCCTACCTCACTTCCATACACTACATTCGTCCTACCTCACTTCCATACACTACATTCGTCCCACCTCACTTCCACACACTACATTCGTCCCACCTCACTTCCACACACTACATTCGTCCCACCTCACTTCCATACACTACATTCGTCCCACCTCACTTCCATACACTACATTCGTCCCACCTCACTTCCATACACTACATTCGTCCCACCTCACTTCCACACACTACATTCGTCCCACCTCACTTCCATACACTACATTCGTCCCACCTCACTTCCATACACTACATTCGTCCCACCTCACTTCCACACACTACATTCGTCCCACCTCACTTCCATACACTACATTCGTCCCACCTCACGTCCATACACTACATTCGTCCCACCTCACTTCCATACACTACATTCGTCCCACCTCACTTCCACACACTACATTCGTCCCACCTCACTTCCATACACTACATTCGTCCCACCTCACGTCCATACACTACATTCGTCCCACCTCACGTCCATACACTACATTCGTCCCACCTCACTTCCATACACTACATTCGTCCCACCTCACTTCCATACACTACATTCGTCCCACCTCACTTCCACACACTACATTCGCCCCACCTCACTTCCACACACTACATTCGTCCCACCTCACGTCCATACACTACATTCGTCCCACCTCACTTCCATACACTACATTCGTCCCACCTCACTTCCATACACTACATTCGTCCCACCTCACTTCCACACACTACATTCGTCCCACCTCACTTCCACACACTATATTCGTCCCACCTCACGTCCATACACTACATTCGTCCCACCTCACGTCCATACACTACATTCGTCCCACCTCACTTCATACACTACATTCGTCCCACCTCACTTCCATACACTACATTCGTCCCACCTCACTTCCACACACTACATTCGTCCCACCTCACTTCCACACACTACATTCGTCCCACCTCACGTCCATACACTACATTCGTTCCACCTCACGTCCATACACTACATTCGTCCCACCTCACTTCCATACACTACATTCGTCCCACCTCACTTCCACACACTACATTCGTCCCACCTCACTTCCATACACTACATTCGTCCCACCTCACTTCCATACACTACATTCGTCCCACCTCACTTCCATACACTACATTCGTCCCACCTCACTTCCATACACTACATTCGTCCCACCTCACTTCCACACACTACATTCATCCCACCTCACTTCCATACACTACATTCATCCCACCTCACTTCCATACACTACATTCGTCCCACCTCACTTCCATACACTACATTCATCCCACCTCACTTCCATACACTACATTCATCCCACCTCACTTCCATACACTACATTCGTCCCACCTCACTTCCATACACTACATTCGTCCCACCTCACTTCCATACACTACATTCATCCCACCTCACTTCCATACACTACATTCGTCCCACCTCACTTCCATACACTACATTCATCCCACCTCACTTCCATACACTACATTCATCCCACCTCACTTCCATACACTACATTCGTCCCACCTCACTTCCATACACTACATTCGTCCCACCTCACTTCCATACACTACATTCGTCCCTCCTCACTTCCATACACTACATTCATCCCACCTCACTTCCATACACTACATTCGTCCCACCTCACTTCCATACACTACATTCATCCCACCTCACTTCCATACACTACATTCGTCCCACCTCACTTCCATACACTACATTCGTCCCACCTCACTTCCATACACTACATTCGTCCCACCTCACTTCCATACACTACATTCATCCCACCTCACTTCCATACACTACATTCGTCCCACCTCACTTCCATACACTACATTCATCCCACCTCACTTCCATACACTACATTCGTCCCACCTCACTTCCATACACTACATTCGTCCCACCTCACTTCCATACACTACATTCATCCCACCTCACTTCCATACACTACATTCATCCCACCTCACTTCCATACACTACATTCGTCCCACCTCACTTCCATACACTACATTCATCCCACCTCACTTCCATACACTACATTCGTCCCACCTCACTTCCATACACTACATTCGTCCCACCTCACTTCCATACACTACATTCGTCCCACCTCACTTCCATACACTACATTCGTCCCACCTCACTTCCATACACTACATTCGTCCCACCTCACTTCCATACACTACATTCGTCCCACCTCACTTCCATACACTACATTCATCCCGCAAGCTAACTTACACAATCACGTATAATTAGTAATATTTTTCAAATATAATTTCCAGTGTTGAGTAACAAACTTCTTCTACCATATAATGAAATATACATAGTCATTACTATTAAACATTAACTTAAACGAGACTATATTCTTATTCTACAGACCGCAGCATTTCTTGCCTCACCATCCTAACCCTACTTAACACATTGTACATCAACACATCCTTATATACCCATCACTCGTCAATAATATTCCTTGAACTTCACCGAATACCAATATACAACCCATACTGAGTACATGAAATTCCATACTGAGTACATGAAATTTGGTACACTCTCTTACATACTGCTATATACACTTGATGTATGATAAAAATCACACACATTACATTATCTCATTATTAGCAGTACATTTGGTACACAGACATATTTATCACGCCCGCATGTCCTTTGCTTTAATACAACCACCAATCCTGATAATACATTACAACATATTCCAAATTTAACTTATCCATAACATACATCAGTATACCATTCTGAGTATGACCGTATACTTTTCACATGCACACAAATATTGCTCATTCCCATGTCCATAAAAATCTTAACAACTTTTCCCTTACAAACCACCACAAACTTACTTAAAACACACTCCACAACTACGCTGCCATTTCACACCATATCATGGAACTCCTCATACATTCCCAAATTCTGAGACGAGCCCGGTGCAACCCCTGAAAATCCAAACACATCCCCCCCCCTTTTTTTTTTTGTTTTTTTCCCCTCACTCCGCCAACAAACCTCTGACATTCATACTTCGATATCCTTCAGGCAAAACCCTTTCCCATCTACTTCCATATATCCCCCTATTACGACTAAGTGTTTTGTACATTGTTGCAGCCAATACCTTCTTTCGAACCATCCAATCCCCATTACCCCTCATGGCCCATGATACGAAAACAAAATCAGTTATGATGTACACCAAAGCACGCTGCACAGACTCTTCCACACCTCCCACATCTAAACTCAATGCCCTTAATACCGATATCCCTCCCCCACCCACCCTCCTCAAAATCCCACCCATCCACTCCCGTATACACTCCAAATTTTTACAAAAATATACTACATGAAAAGCTGTCTCCCTATCCCCACACACCCTACATACGTCCTCCACCATCAACCCTCTCTCCCGAAGCACCACACCAGACGGCAATATTCCATGAAGGAAACGAAACATTACCTCTCTCACTCTTGGTCTGATGCGCACCAAGCGCAACCTTACCCAAATGTCTCCCCATGCATACATTGGGTATATGCCCTCAACATTTGCAATCACCCTCACCCCTACAGCACGCTCCAGAACACCTACCCGTATCCTTGACGGATCTCTAACATACAATAAAGCTCGCAGCACATCCTCACACTCTCTCATCTCTGATCCTACCCACCACCTTCGTGCCTCCTCATATAATGCTTGCACACCCTTCCCCACACGACCTTCCACACGGAGAAACCCCCTCTTCGAATATATACACTTAACCCTTAATCTTATATCTATTAAACCCAATCCACCTTTGTCGACCGGTAGCATAACAACACCCAGAACCCCATATATATCGAAAAACCATTTTTAGCATTCTAGTTATGTCCGGTCCTGCCAACGGATATACTGCTTCCACATGCCAGACCATACTATATAACATCACATTCACCACTATTACACGTTGATGTATCGTCAAATGCAAGGGTCTCAAAACATGTAACCTACCCACCAACCTATCCACTGCCCTCCCAGAATTAAGCATCCGTGCTTCCCCGGCATTCCCCATATAAATTATCCCACACACCTTTAGTCTATCCATCACACACCAACGCACAGCTGTTTCCCATCGCGCCCTCCCTACCCAATTCCCTAAGAACAACAATTTCGATTTCTCCACATTCACTTTTAAACCTGTAACACCTTCAAAACCACCAATTACATCCTCCACCTCATGTAAACTTTCCTCCTTGCTCATTAGAATTGTTGTATCATCCACATACCCTATTATTCCCATCCCACCATTCTCCACACCACGTACCACCCGTAAACATCGCCCCACTGCCCTATAAAAAGGGTCCTGTATACAAGCAAACAACAGTTGAGACAGAGGACAACCCTGCCTTATGCCTCTACCCATTGAAACCCACTCACCCAATTTCCCATTCACCTGCACACGTACACCTACCCTATTATACAAAGTCTCAATCCAACATACCATCTCTTCCCCAAAACCCTGCCTCCGTAAGATATGCCACAGTGCCTTTCGTTCTATGCAATCATATGCAGCCTGCCAATCCAATGCTAAGACACCTCCCCCCCTTTCATTCTCCCCCTCCATACTTTCCACAAAATCTTTTATTATTCCATGTCCCTCATACATCGTCCTTCCAGGCACCCCATACTGACCTCTCGCAACAACTCTATCTATCACACACTTCAGGCTGTTCCCCAAGATTTTTGCGAATATCTTATAATCAGCACATAACAACGACAACGCCCTGTAGTTCTGCACTGTAGTAGGGCCTTCCCCTTTTGGAATCAATACTACTACTGCAGTACGCTGCAACTCACCCATCCTCCCCTCACTTTTCATCACATTCATCAGGTTCACTAAAAAATCCTTCAACACACTCCAATGCTTCACATAGAATTCACAAGGTAACCCATCTATACCTGGCGCTTTACCTCTCGCCATATTCTCCAAAGCTCTCCATACCTCCCCCTCTTCAATATCCCCTCCCAATGCCATACGATCACTTCCACTCAGCACACAAGATACATTCTCTCCCAATCTCTCTAAATCCTCACCGTTCACTCCTACACTCCGCAAATATTTTCCAAACCAACTATCCATAAAACCACTCATACCCTCAGTAGTTCTCAACTCCTGACCCTTCGTATACCCACCTAAGTTCTCGTGTACTACCAGCTTATCAATTTCCATTGCCAACCTGCGTCTCCGCTGACCCCGTAACACACAGGCTGACGGCCTGTCACCCCAAATCGCCTCCTCTAACCCACCTTGCACCCTCGCCTCATCAAATCTCTCATTGTGCATATCCCTTATCTGCCACTTTAATGCTTCAATTTCCTCCATTGGATACACACCTGTCACAGCACCCCTCTGATAACAACCTTGCAACCGCCCCTCTAAATACTGTTGAAGCCCATATGTCATCCATGCCTCATTCTTTCCCCTTCGCACATAATATTGCCTGATCCTCGTCTTCGCAACCCCATCCCACCACCCCAATAAATCGCTTGCACTCTTACCCCCACCCCATAAGTCCTCCCACAAACTTTCAAAATCCCCTCCCTCCACCCCCTCACCCAGTAGTCGTACATTCAGCTTCCAGTACCCCAAATATCTCTTAGGCAAACCGTCCCAATTTAAATCAGCATAAACCGCCCTATGATCTGAATAAACGACATTCACCGTCTGCACCCGCGTCACCCTCACTCCCCTTGTCACATACAACCTATCTAATCGTGCAGCATATCCCTTTCTATGAAATGTGTGCTCTATCTCGCAATCCCCTTCATCAACTATATCCCTCAATCCCACACCTCTCAATAGATCCCCTAAACCTGCCAGAAAAACACCCTGCCCCTCTTGGTTCCACATCCTTCCTGTGCACCACACAGTTCCAGTCGCCACCAACTATTGTCACTGACGGTAATGACCGCAAATAATATACCAATACGTTATTCACAAATTCATTCTTTACCCTTACATCATTCTCAGCCGGCACATACACACAAACGACTGCCATCCACTCACCTCTCCACCACCCATCTATTCTTAACACACGACCCCCCCCTTCACTCCTAAGAACAACAAACGGGCTCGTCTCTCGGATCAGGATTCCCACCCCTCCCTTCATTCGCTCCGAATACATCACAAACACTCTGTACCCATCCACCTCCAATTCCTTTCCCAGCTTGAAATTATGTTCCTGCACAAAAACAATGTCTATAGCATAACGTCTTAAAAATCCCTCTACCCACAGACGCTTCTCACTCGCACACAATCCATTAATATTCACTGTCATGCACCGGAAACCTACTTATGTGATTTCACCCTCTGCCCCTTTTCACCTTTCACTGACACGCTTTCAGTGTGTCTGCTTCGTCCACTTTTCTCTCCACTGCCCACTGGTGGCTTCCCCTGATCCAACACCTGACCAGGCGTACCTTTAGTGCTCCCACGCACCACATCAACCCACGGCTTTTTCCCCGGTCTCTGTGCCGGGGTCAAAACATCATCCGAGTCGGAATATGTCGCCGCCCTCTTACGGTTGACACACTCTGCATCCATTTCTAACTCACTGGATGCCTCCCTGTGAATCTCAGCAGTCACCTCAATCACTTCCACCACTCCTGGCGAGTCATCTGCCATGTTCGCCAATCTTCCAAGTTGCTCATCTTCAATCTGAACAGTACTCCTCACCATACTCAAGTGATCCTCAGAAACCTGCTTCTCAAAGGATTTTTCCTGCACGTTCACCATTAGGCCTCCCTCTACCCGCACGTCACCAATCTGCACAGTCTTCCCGTTCTCCAAGGCAGATGCCTCACTTCCCACTAACTGTGACAGTGATGGGCTGGTACCCACCAGTGGCAGCTCATGCTCCACTTCCTCACTCCAGGAAGTGCCACTTCTATGTACAGGTGACTCATCAGCATGACCCACCTCTGGCTCTGGCTCTTTCACCATCTCACAACCTAGGTCCTTTCTCCGCTGCCATCTCCCACACTGGGCCGCCATATGGTCATATGCACCACATAACCTACACGTCTTCTGCTGCCCAGCGTAGTACACCATTACCTGTGTCCTAAATGCGTCCAGTATGACGTAAGACGGGATGGCATGCCTCAACTCCATCTTGATCGCGAACGTACCATCCGGCAAGCCGGCATACGCCCCATCCGTCCATTTACCAGCCATAGCCAGGTGTACAGGTCCATACTGTTCAAATACATACCGCAGATCAGTCTCGTCCGCCTCAAATGGCACATTTCGGACTTTCACCCATGTGTAATGCTTAGACACGTCGATTAGGCGAACACGTATCGCTGAATTAACATCCACGCTCCTGTCCTGGTACTTGTCAACCAGCCGTTCATACACTCCAGCTGATCTCAGCTTGACGAAAATACGATAGGCACCATTTAGTGCCACACCATACAGTTCTTGATCCGCAACACCATAGGTGTCACGGATAATTTGCGGTAAAAGCACTTGTGCAGACTGAGGCGTTATCGCACCACGCAACAATTCAATGCACACCATGTGCAAACGCCTTCTCACAGACTGCGCCATGTTGTGAAAATATAAGTCTCCTCCAATGGCCAGCAGAGGGCAGTAGTCAGACGTCCGCACTCTGCTCAGGTCAAGCGGCGAATGTAACTGAACCATTAGGACAATTACAAAAATTAATGTTTTGATCATTGCTGTGTGACATTAGATTAGGCAACATTCATTGTTTATAGCATGTTAGGTTGTAAATAGTGGGGTGGTTGGATAACCACTAGGGTCGGGTTTCGTCACTCAACCTTTGAGTAGTGAGGACGTGCGCTGCTGCTGCCCCTGGCGTTGATTAGTGGCAGTTATATTTTCACAGCATGGCGCAGGCAAGCCGGAGACGCATAAACACAGTCTGTGTTGAGCTTATCCGTGGGGCTGTGACAGGAACTTCTATGGACCTGATACTACCTGCAATCATACGATATACATACGGTATTGCTGACGAGGAGATATATGGAGTAGCGCTGAATGGCACGACGAGGATCTTTGTCAAGTTTAATTTGGCAAGTGTGTATGAGGCGGTGGTAGACAAGTACCAGGAGGTTACTTTGACAGTTAACTCCGCTGTGACCGTGCGACTTCACGACGTTTCTCGCCATTATACATGGGTTAAGATTAGAAATGTGCCATTTGAGGCGGATGATTCTGACATCCGTCTTGCGATGGGCAAATATGGTACAGTACATATGGCCACTGTTGGGAAGTGGGCCACTGGGCCATACGCAGGGAAACTCGAAGGAACGTATTCTGTGAAGATGACGTTACGTTACCCTATTCCGTCGTACGTAGTGCTGCCAGAATTTCGTACCCAGGTGTTTGTGACATACGCTGGGCAACGCCGGACCTGTCGGTTATGTGGGTCATATGATCACCTAGCGGCTCTGTGTGGAAGGAGGCGTGGCAACATGGAACAAAGGCAACGACATACAGCAATAGAGAAGAGTGAAGATTTGCCTTATGTGACTCTGCCTACACAAGGTGGGTCCTGGAGTGAGGAGGTCGAGAGAGCGGAGGAGATGGAGTCAGCAGGTGTGACGAGGGGGGGGGACACCCCTTCATTGAACGCAGCTCAGGTGTTGGAAGAGGACACCCCGATTGCGAGTGCTAGCGATGTGGAAGACTCATTAGCCATGGCTTTAAATGTGTTATTGGCTGACAAGAGTATTGGGAAGGTTGGGAGTCCAGATCTAGTTCTTGGGTCTGTTGTGGATCAGGGCGTGGAACAGGATCTGAGGTCTGCGCAGTGTGATAAGAATATTTTGATGCAAGCTGTGGAGGTGGAGGTCCACCGGGACAATGTATCAGACGACATGATGCAAGCAGAGGGAGCATCACGGAAGCACGCTGCTGCGCTATCTGACTCCGAGGACGTGATCACGCCTGCTCAGCGCACTGGCAAAAAGTCCTGGGCGGAAGTTACGCAGAGAGGACACAGCGGCCCTAAGGGGCAGGAGTTGGTTAAGAGCGTTTCTAAAGGGGGGGAGAGGGACCGAGGTGTCACGAAACGATCTGGTGGCAAGACAGTACCAGGGTCAAGAAGGAAAACCACTCTGTAAGCTTCAAGTGCATGACATTGAACATTAATGGATTGAGATCAGAGAGAAAGTGTGTATGGTTTAGTGAATATTTGGTGCGTAATAGTGTTGACGTGGTGCAGGAACACAACTACAGACCAGGTTATGAGTTGAAGGTAAATGGGTATAATGTGTATGTGGAGCATGCGATAAGGTTGAAAGGAGGAGTTGCCATCCTGGTAAGGGAAACTAGCCCATTCGTAGTGAGGCATTGTGAGGGTGGGGAGGGGAGGGTGATTCGTGTAGATGGGTGGTGGGGTAGGTACAGATGAGTTTGGTGTGTGTGTATGGTCCAGCAGAGGGAGATATGCGTATTAAGAATAAATTTGTGAAGGATGTCTTAGTATATTATTTGCGTGCTTTGCCGGGTGTAGCTGTAATTGGTGGTGATTGGAATTGTGTGATAAGGCGTAAGGATGTGGAACCTAGAGGGTCAGGGTATTTTTTGGGGATTTTGGGGGAATTATTAAATGGAGTGGGGTTAATGGACGTTGGAAGGGGTGGGGTTGTAGAACATACTTTTGTTAGACGTGGATATGCGGCAAGACTGGATCGATTGTATGTGCCCCGAACAGTAATAGTGAGCAGAGTGCGTGTGGTGGACGCGGTTTTTTCGGATCACAGAGGAGTAATGGTGGACCTAGAATGGGAGGGATTGCCTAGAAGGGGTCAAGGTTATTGGAAGTTAAATGTGAAGCTTTTGCAGGGTGAGGAATGTCGTCAGTCTTTTGCGCAATTGTGGGAACGGTTGGTGGATGAGGCGCCGGGGGATGATGAACTGGTAAATTGGTGGGATTCGGTGGCTAAAAATCGTATCAGAGAATATTATATTTGTCGTGGGAGGGAAGATAATCGGTTAAAGTATGGGTTTCAAAGATATCTTGAAGGGCAGCTGCGTGACTGTTATGCAAGAGGAGGAGCAAGCTATCCAGTGCAGGACATTGAGGGTTTAAAGGAGAGTATTAGGGTATTGCAAAACGAGCGTTTTGATGGTGTGCGAATTATGGGAGGATTGGAAGAAGTGCTATGGGGTGACCGGCCGTCGGCTTGCGTGTTAAGAGGCCAGAGAAAGAGGAGAGTGACGATGGAGATGATGGGGTTAAACGTACATGTAGGGATGGAAGGGAATAGAGCGGGTCAAGCATTGGTAACGACAGAGGGTATGAGTGGATATGTAGACGCTTGGTTTAAGTCATATACGCAAAGCGTGGGCTTCCGTGAGGTGGCATTGAGAGAAATGGGAGAGTATGTGCAGTGTGAGCTTGATGGTCAAGATCGGGTGACATTAGGTGGGCCGATAACGGAGTGTGAGATTTGGCAGGCGTTGTCAGGAGTGAGCTTGGGAAAAGCGCCGGGTATAGACGGACTGCCAAATGATTTCTACGTAAAGAATTGGGGGGTTCTGAGGTTTTTTTTTTTTAGTAAGGCTGTTTAACATACTTAAGGCGGCTGAGGTAATGGGAGAGCAGCAACGGACGGCCGTTGTGGTGTTGGTACCGAAAGGGGAGCAGTCAACAGTAATGGATTATCGGGCACTTTCGCTTATGTGTGGAGATTATAAGTTGTTTGCGAGAATATTAGGGAACAGAATCAAGAGGGTAATAGGCAAGGTAATTGATAGGGGGCAATATGGGGTGCCAGGAAGGTCGATGTATGAAGGGCATGGCATGATTCGAGAATTTATAGAGAAACAGGGAGAGTTGGGTGATGGAGGTGTATTGGCGTTAGATTGGAAGGCTGCTTATGATAGTGTAGAAAGGGAAGGGTTATGGAGGTTTATGCGTTGGCAAGGTTTTGGGGAAGAAATAATATCTTGGGCAAAATTATTGTATCAGGGGGCGTCGATGAGGGTGCAGGTTAACGGGAGGCTAGGAGTTAAAATACAGATGCGACGGGGACTGCGCCAAGGCTGCCCACTATCACAAATATTGTTTGCGTGTATACAGGATCCATTTTATAGGGCCATTCGGAGGTGTGTTGCGGGAGGTGGGGAGGGTACTGACCGGGGGGAGGGGGGGACTGGTATCGTAGGTTATGTGGATGACACGACTGTTTTGGTGAGAGGTAATGGGGATTTGCTTAGGGTGGGTAAGGTGGTGGATGTGTTTGGGAAGGCTTCAGGTATGAAAATTAATGTTGAGAAGACTAAGTTTCTAGACTTAAGGGATAGTACAAATGGGGATGAGGTGGTAGGGGGTGGGTGGAAGGTGGTGGATCAACTAATGATATGTGGGATAATTTATGTGAGAAATACATGGGTGGCTCAAGAGGTGAATTCGGTGAGAATAGTGGATGGCGTATTGAAAAGACTTGGTGGTTTGAGGGCGGCGCAACTAACGCTGCATCAAAGAGTAATAGTGACGAACGTGCTATTGTACAGCAAGATATGGCATGTCGTTGTCATGTACCCGCTGATGAGACGTGAGGTGAAACGTTTACAACATGGGGTTTTTAGGTTTATATGGGGATCGGGCTGCGAATGGTTAAGTAGAGCGGTGTTAACACTTCCGGTCAGTCGAGGAGGGCTGGGACTTTTACCTCTGGAAAAAAGGATGATGAGCGTGTACCTAAAACGAAGTTATATAAGGGATGGGGGTGGGAGGGGAGGTGGACTTGTGCGAGTACGTAAGGATATGCAACGGTGGTGGGGGGGTAGGGATTTAATAGTTGGTGAGGCCATGTTGAGGTTATTAATGACAGTGAGGGATCCGTCGTGTGTTAAATTGCGGGTCCTCGAAGGAGTGGAAGGTAGGTCAGTGGTGGCTGCTGTTGAAGAAGCATACCCTATGTATGCGTGGAACGAAATATGGACGCGTCTAAAACAATTACGTGTAAAACCGGGTGTTCGGGAGGTAATGTTTAGATTTTTACATGGGGTTTTGCCGTCTGGGGTTGTCCTATTCAATAGGAGGATAGGGAGGGAGGGGAATGTAGAGCGTGTGGAAGCATGGAGACAATTTTGCATGCGGTATATTTTTGTGACTGTATAGAAGTGGTGCGGGTCTGGTTAGGAAAGGTGTTCAGGTTAGTGGGTGGGGGAGGATTGCAGGTGTTGCGGGCTTTAAGTTTGGATATAGGTGGGGTGAGTAAGATGGTGGAGAATGCAGTGGCGTATTTGGTCACGGATTTTATATGTACGTCATGGGCCATGAGGGAGGTGGGCGTGGATGAGAGGATAAAGGTGTTAGCTGCGACATTTTACAGAACTAAGTGTCGTAATAGGGAAATTTATGGAGGGAGTTGGGAGACTGCTTTTACTGAGGGCTATCGGAGTTTTCGGTTGAGGGATTTATGGGATTTACGTGCAATGTAAGGGGTCGCGGCGGGCTGGCTTCCCGATGAGGACAGTGTGAAAGGGTTTACTGTGGAAGAGAATGAATATAGTACTGAGACATAAGTGCCTTTGACTGTGTGATGAGCGGGTTGTGTGTTGTGAACGATACAAGTTCTTCAATTTGATTATTAATTATGCAATTGACAAAGGACGACAGACGTCGTAAGGTGATGGAATATTATATATCTGCAACGAAATTATTGGTATGTGTGTAATGAAATGACAAAATGGGTGCACTGTGTGAATGCGAAATATATATATACACATGAAGTATTGCGTGTGGTAGGAAGGCTTCAGTATTTATCGACGTGTGAAAGTCATGCACTGTTATGTTTTGTGCTAACAGACTTACATCTTAGTACTGGTTTTAATGATATGGGTGAAATATTTTTAGAAAGCTTGACTTATCCTGTTTTCTTATTACATATTGTTTTTTCATGGGAGCTCTATAGAGCCCGTAGGTTTAGGTTACCGTTGAATTGATATATATTATAGGGTAATTGATGGATGACACAGGATTAGGTTTTTGTAGTTTCACTGGTTGTGTTGTAAAGTGTATGTAACATATGTATATAATTATACCTTCCTGGAGAAGGTGATATGTTTGGGTGTCTAGTAGATATACGTTGTACATGAATCATGTAGAATTGAATTTTATATTATATCAATACATTGAGTGATACTGAACGTATCATGTTGTTCAATATGGAATAATGAAAGCATTTCATACAATATACAGTTATATATAAAGATTGTTACGTGTCAGGTGGATTATTATTATTATAATCAAAAAGAAAAGAAGAAGAATCAAAAAGAGTCAGGTGGATTGACATGCAAGAAGGGGGGGGGGTAGTGTTTTCAGAATGTAAGGTGTACATTCCGTGGCAGGATGTACAATGTAAGGTGTACATTCCATGGCAGCATGTACAATGTAAGGTGTACATTCCGTGGCAGGATGTACAATGTAAGGTGTACATTCCGTGGCAGGATGTACAATGTAAGGTGTACATTCCGTGGCAGGATGTACAATGTAAGGTGTACATTCCGTGGCAGGATGTACAATCAGGAATGAGATGTACTTGCCAAGGAGTCATTAGGTTAGATTTAGTGTTCCAGACATAATGTCATTACTTCAAGGATTGGAGTGGTCATTGTTTACTGTACAGATTTGTCTTTCAGATGTAAGATGTTAATTGGAAAGTACATGTACTATGCAGAATTTTTCATCACTGTTTTCACTATGTAATTTGTCGTTTATTTTTATGTACTATGTATGTCTTTTAAATAAAATATAAAAAAAAAAATTCTGTTGGGTAGCTCCAACAGGTTTTAAGTGATAGGATGAGGGAGCAGGGAGGGGAGGGGGTGTACCCACACGGAGTTGTAAGTGTGGTGTGTAATGTTAGCTGTGTTAATTTATAGCCTTAAATGAGTTTTATATATTATATTTTTGTAATGTCATATTTTAAATAAAATATAAAAAAAAGTGTCTTAAACCCACCACAGTGCACGATATCAATTATTACCATAGGGTATATGAGGGTAGGGTGGATTGTGTTCTACGGTGGATGTGAGCCATCAGGTTCAGACATTCCTTGTATTATAGTGTCAGCCGTTTAGCTGGCTGGATTGTGTTTATATATTTTGTCATTGAAGTTTTTAATGCTTTTACAAATGTATAAGTATAAGAGATTTGTCACTGTGTATCTAAGGTGAAAGTGGCACGTTTTCATGGGGGGGGGGAGTGTAAGCTTTACTTGGTAGGTTCTATCGGTTTTTATATGACCACCTTTTCATGTGAAGCACAGTACGTACAAGAGGTGTTTGATTTGAGTGCAGCAGCCAGTTCTGTCATTATATATGTGCTTCATCAGTATTTGTGTAGTCACAGTTGATTATTGTTCACTGCCTGTATCTTGTTACATATTGATTATGTACCCATATATTTTTGTACCTGAGTTTTAAATCAAATATAAAAAAAAAGACACAGCTAACAAGATAAACGACTTCTTCTCAACCATAGGATCTAATCTCGCCAATAAAATCCCACGTACCAATGCCCATGTCGGGGACTACCTAGATGGGAATTTCCCAAATTCCTTCTATCTTGCACCAACTGAGCCCTCGGAAGTAACCAAGATTATAAAGTCACTTAAAAATAACTCAGGGAATCTGTCTCACGTCCCACCATTACTGTACAAGCGAGCGGCCCATATCCTTTCGCTTGCTATTTCATTACTTTTTAACAAGTCACTAGAAACTAGCACCTTCCCGAAACTACTCAAGATGGCAAGGGTTACACCAATACATAAAGGTGGTGACCCTACAGACTTAAACAACTATAGGCCAATATCAAACTTACCATTGCTATCCAAAATCTTTGAGAAACTCGTGCACAGGAGACTATATTCATTTATAACAGCACAAAACATACTCAACCCCTGCCAATTTGGATTCTTTTTTTTTTTTTTTTTTTATTTATTTAAAACATGACATTACAAAAATATAATATGTAAAACTCATTTAAGTCTATAAATTAACACAATCCTTCCTACAGCTAATATTACACACCACACTTACAACTCCGTGTGGGTACACCCCCCCCCCTCCCTGCTCCCTCATCCTATCACTTAACCCAAACCTGTTGGAGCTACTCAACAGAATTACATGATATGAACAACACTTTTATATACACATCCCTCGAAATGGTACTTAATAATCGACTACAGACCATGCAATGCATTGCACTGAACATATTATACAGACATATTACCCCCCCCCCGTGGTTATCCAACCACCCCACTATTTACAACTTAACATGCTATAAACAATAAATGTTGCCTAATCTAAAGTCACACAGCAATGATCAAAACATTAATTTATGTAATTGTCCTAATGGTTCAGTTACATAACAATATGTATTACACAACAATGGTGATATAGAAAAGTCACAAAGACATACAAAATTACTAAAAAACCATAAGACTAAACTTAGTCTCAAAATCCAACACATGTAAGCCTCTACACATTTAAACATGCAATTCCAGTGTTAAAACAATAACACAGCTTCAACTATGATATTCAAGCTCTATACAGCTTATATGGACATTACATAGTGCTATTGACAACAGTACAATACAACATAAAATATAACCATGACATAAGTAACACATGAAGACTGTGCCTAGCACGCACCTAACCACAAAAACCTATAACACCACTGTTGCCCAACTTTATTTACACTATCTGACGTGCATTAACCTCTTTACTCTCAACACAAAACTGAAAATTGCAGAACACCAGTGACGAACAATAATGCACAGACATTAATACAAACATATCACATCATATCTCTGGACACCGTGCATGATCACAGCATCAACACCATGCAGGGCAAGGCACCTAGAAAACAAGTTGGAACAAATACATGCAATTATTATAGCAAATCTCCAAATTACAATGTCATTACCGTAAATCAATATTACCACACACAATATGTATAATAAGTGTAAAGTCCAGTCACACAAAAACTGGCTCAGCTCCACAGGTGGTAGCACCCGTGGTCCACATATTATTCACTCATGCATCACTCATCCAACACTCTCGCAAACATTTGTTATCCATTACCAGGGAGGCAACCCTGTTTTCACCCCTGACTTCCCTACCCCAGCAACACTTTCCAATCATACCCTCCCCTCCCTCGTATATTACAAGTCTAATAAAACCTGTAACGTAAGTTGCCTATATCCCTCTGAAAAATCCTTCACCCACCTCCTCCCATAAATTTCCTTATTTCTACATACCGTTTTATAGAACGTTAACGCTAACACCCTCCTCTTCACCTCAGTAACCTGTTTCCCCCGCAATCCCCACACTATATAGATATAATCTGCCATAATGTATCCCACAGCTCTGATTACACGTTCCTCCCAACCCCCCACGTCGAGACTTAATGCTCTCAATACAGAAATTCCTTTACCTCCTATCCTATTTATCACCCTATTTAACCACCCCTTGACACTCCTCAGTCCATCACAAAAATATACTACATGAAAAGCCGACTCCTCCCCACCACATATCCCACACTCCCCCCCCCCGTCAACGACTCGTCTATCCCGTAGAACCACACCCGACGGTAAAATGCCGTGCAGAAAACGATACATTACATCCCGAACACGAGGTTGCAACCTCATCCTACTCAACCTATTCCATATACTTCCCCATGCATACATGGGGAAAATTCCCTCTACAGGCGCTACAACCCTCCCGGCTAACAATCTACACAACCTACCTATTTTAACCTTTGCTGGCTCTCGATCCCACGCCAGAGCCCTCAACACAGTTTCACACTCATGCAACTCAACTCCTGTATACATCCGTTGCAATCTGTTATGGATCCTGGCCAAACCCCCCCCACACACTTTCCCTCTCACCTCCCTTTTAATGAAGACACATTTGACCCTCCGTTTTAAGTCCAGCAATCCCAGCCCCCCCTTACTTACAGGTAACATTACCACATCCCTCTTAATCCAATCACAGCTCGAACCCCACAAGAATTTAAAAACCTTCCTAAGTATGTTGGTTATTGCTGGCCCAGTTAATGGGAACACTGCTGCCACGTGCCATACTTTGCTATACAGTAAGATATTAATAACAATGGCACGCTGCACAAGGGTCAAATGATAAGGTCGCAATGCACCCAAGCGTCCCTGAATCCTTTCTACCATCCTAAGCGAGTTTTCCATGCGTGCCACAGGTAGATCGTCTGCATAAATAAGACCGCAGATTTTTAACGAATTCACCTGCCTCCTCACAACTGCACTACCCCAATCAACCCTACCTGCCCAAGCTCCTAACCCCATGACCATGGATTTATCTGAATTTACCCTCATACCAGTTTCCCCTGCGAACATTTGTACTACCCCGTTTAATGTGTCCATTGACATCCCCTCCCTGATCAGAACAGTTGTATCATCCACATACCCAATTAAACTTGGCCAAACCCTCGCAACCTCACACCCTGGTCCCACTACGTGACACATACGCTGCTCCACCAATCTATAAAAGGGGTCCTGTATGCACGCAAACAATAATTGTGACATAGGACACCCCTGCCTAAGTCCCCTACCCATTACAATCTTCCCACCCAATCGACCATTAATCTGTACCCTCGCCATTGCACCTCCATACAACGCCTCAACCCAGCCCACTATTTCTTCCCCAAACCCCTGACCCCTGAGGATGGCTTTCAATGCTTTCCGATCCACTCTATCGTATGCCCCATGCCAATCGAGCACCACCAGACCTCCCTCCCTCCCCCCCCCTTTTGCCTCCACGAAATCCCTAAGTAACCCATGCCCCTCCACCATAGACCTCCCTGGCAAACCAAACTGAGTTTTTGATACTACCCGCCCCACCACACACTTGACCCGGTTTCCCAAAATCTTCGCAAACAATTTATAATCTGCGCATAACAACGAGATCGCCCGGTAATCCCGAAGCGTATGCTGCCCCTTACCCTTCGGTACCAATACAACGACAGCCGTTGCCTGCTTCTCACCCAGCTCACCTCTCTCCTTCATGCAATTTAATAACCTAACCAGAAAATGCCTGAATAATTCCCAATGCTGCTGATAAAACTCTGCCGGGAGTCCATCAATTCCCAGTGCTTTGCCCTTTCGCATTCCACTTAAAGCCCTCCATATTTCCCCCTCAGTTATTTCCCCACCCAGTGCTTCCCTATCACTGTTACGCAACTGACATACCACACTCCCACACATCTGTTCTAAAACCCCATCCTCTACCCCTTCTCGTTGCCAGTACTTCTCATACCACTTGTCAGCAAACGCCCCCATTCCTTCCGTAGCTTGTATGACCTGCTCCTCCCTGTACCCTCCTATCGATTCATGAACCTCCAACCATGGAATAGTCATTGCCTGCTGTCTTTGTTTCTGCCTACGCAATACGCACGATGAAGATCTATCGCCCCATAACACCTCTTCCACCCCCGCCGGTACCCTCACCACTTGGAACCTCTCATCCTGTACCTCACGCAGCCTCCCTTTAATTGCCATAATTTCATCCATTGGATAAGTGCCCGCCACCGCCCCCCTCGCATAACAACCCCGTAATCTATCCTCCAAATAGTTAGCAAGCCCATATTTTAAAGAATTGATACGTTTCCCTTCCTTTACGTAATATTGCTTAATCCGTTCTTTAGCCACACCATCCCACCACATCACCACATCCTCTACCCCATTTATCTCTGCACGTAACCCCTCCCTCAGCGTTGCAAATCCCTCTATCCCCTCCTCATCACCTAACACACTTGTATTTAATTTCCAATATCCCCTAGATATACCTGCTAGTGACTCCCACGCCACCTCTGCTACTACCGCCCGATGATCCGAATAAGCTACTTCTATTGTACGGAAAAATGTCAACCCAACCCCTTGAGATATATACAGCCTATCCAACCTAGCAGCGTAACCCCGTTTTACAAAAGTGTGCTCTACCTCCCACGCCCCTCCTCCACCCGCATCCCGCAACTGAATATCCCTCAAAAGATCTCGCAAGGCCGCCGAAACGTGCCCCGCCCCTTTTGGTTCCACGTCAGCCCTCCTAATAACGCAGTTCCAGTCCCCACCAACGACGGCCACTGCAGGTAAACCACGTAAGAAGAAAACTAGTTCTTCACATACAAAATCCCTTTTTACCCTCACATCATTTTCTGTTGGTGCATACACACATACAAAAGATACCCTCTGCCCCATTCACCAACCATCCACGCGCAATACTCTTCCCCCCCTCCCCCCTCACTTCTTAGCAACACAAACGGGCTTGCCTCCCTGATCAATATACCCACACCACCTTTCAGACGTGCAGATGGCAGAGTCATGACCTGAAACCCCTCCACCTCGAGCACTCTTCCCTCCTTGAAATTGTGTTCTTGCAGGAACACTACATCCACCCTATATTTATACAGAAACATTCGAAACCATTCCTTCTTCACACTATTACACAGTCCATTTACGTTCACAGTCATACACCTAAGGCCTCTTTATAGTTTCCAACCCTTCCTCCTCTCTTCATTCATCCCAGGGCCTCCTGCCCCAGAGCCAGCACAAGGCTTCACACCATCAACCCCTCCCCCTTTTTTGCGATGCCTCTTATCGTGACTGCTTCGACATTGCTCTTCCTTCCTCCCAGACCTCTGCGCCGGCGTCAGGACATCATCTGAGTCTGACGCCGCCGCTCTCTTCCTCGTGATGCCCTCTACATCTATGTTATCTTCTGAGGTTCCCTCACGATGAACCTCAACCTCCACCACGCCTCGTTCCACAGCACTTGGCGACAACTCTCTCTTACTAGTTGGCCCGTCAACCCTGCTATGTTTTTTATCCTTACATTCCTCTACAGGCAACGCCGTGCCTCTCACCAGCTCAGGAACAACATCCTCTGCAGGCGGTGTCAATGTCCTTAACACTTCCTGAAGCTCTTCCTCTAGAGCCTGCACCTCCTCCTGCACTTGCACTTCTGTACTTTTCCTTTGTGTAGTAACAGATCCTTTTACATCACAGCTTACCTCACACATGCCAGTCTCCTCTTTGGAATCCTCCACCTCTTCACTCCACAAGCGCCCAGGCCCTTGCTTTCACACTGGGCTCTCAACAGCTATCACGCTGGTAACTGGTGCTTCACCAGTTTGCGCTGGCGCCCTCCTCAGCTTCACGCACTCTGCCGCCATATGGTCGTACGCCCCACATATTCTGCACGTACGTCTCTGTCCGGCATACGATACCATAACTTGCGTCCTGAAGTCCTCCAACACGACGTAAGACGGTATGGGATGTCTCAGAGTCATCTTCAGGGAAAAGGTACCCTCCGGACGTCCCATGTAAGCACCTGCCGTCCACTTGCCCTTTTGTGCCAGATGTTCGGTTCCATATGTCTCAAAAACACTCCTTATGTCAGCCTCATCTGCCTCAAATGGGACATTACGTATCTTAACCCACGTAAAGTGGCGAGATACGTCGATCAAACGCACCTTCACAGCTGGAGTAGCGTCAAGACTCACGTCTTGGAATCTCGTCACCAAAGACTCATACACGGACGTGGAATTCAGTTTGACGAAGATTCTATAAGCCCCATTCAGGGCTACACCATACACCTCATCGTCCTGGATTCCATAGGTCTCCCTAATGATTGTTGGGAGTAAGACTTGCACTGAGAGAGTGAAATCGCCCCACGAAGCAGCTCAATACCAATGGTATTTACGCGCCTCCTCACACTCAGCGCCATGTTGATACAAGGTAGCTCGCCTGAAAACAGCAGAGGGGTGCAGCGCACAACCTCACTCGACCGTGGTCAGGCAGCGAATGAAGCACTAATGATGCAATCATAAAAATGCTAGATCTGCTTTACACAGCATTGGAAAATAAGGAATATCCACCAGGAATTTTTATTGACCTAAGAAAAGCTTTTGACACAGTAGACCACGACATCCTACTCCACAAACTTGACCATTACGGTATAAGAGGCCATGCGCTTGCTTATTTCAAATCTTACCTTACTAATAGGTATCAGTACGTCACCATTAAAGACACAGCATCAACAACACGGCCACTTGATACTGGAGTTCCGCAGGGAAGTGTCCTTGGTCCCCTGCTCTTCCTCATATACATCAATGATCTTCCAAACGTATCCCAACACCTGAAACCCATTCTCTTTGCTGACGACACGACTTATGTCATCTCTCACCCTAATCTTGCCACCCTCAACACCATTGTTAACGAGGAGCTGATCAAAATATCGACTTGGATGACAGCCAATAAACTTACGCTTAACACTGACAAAACCCTACTATATTATGTTTGGTAGCAGAGCAGGAGATGCACAAATTAACATTAAGATCGACAACACTCTAATTACCAGACATAATGAGGGCAAATTCCTAGGCCTATACCTTGACAACAACCTTAATTTCAGCACCAATATCCAACACATAACCAAAAAAGTATCCAAAACGCTTGGGATCCTCTCCAAGATACGATACTACGTGCCGCAAAATGCCCTTCTCACACTATACCACTCACTTATTTATCCATACCTCACCTATGCTATTTGTGCTTGGGGATCAACTGCAGCAACACACCTAAAGCCAATAATAACCCAAGAAAAAGCTGCAATAAGAATAATCACTAAATCCCATCCCTGGCAACACCCCCCCCCCCACTCTTCATAGATCTAAACTTACTCCCTGTTCAGTACATCCACACTTACTACTGTGCAATCTACATCTACAGGACCTTAAACTCCAATATCAACCTTGACCTAAAATGCTTTCTTGATAGTTGTGACAGGACCCACAGGCATAACACCAGACACAAACATCTCTACGACATTCCCCGTGTCCGACTAAACCTTTACAAAAATTCATTGTATGTCAAAGGCCCTAAAATCTGGAACACCCTACCTGAGAATTCTAGAACTGCAGACACATTCATCACCTTTAAAACTACCATTAGAAAACATCTTATCTCCCTGATACACCCGTCAACTAACTCCACGAATACCACCTAGTGGTTCACATTTACACTCACTCACCCATTTGACCATAAACAGAAATATTAATCTCAATCTTAAAATAATGAATCCTATGATACTCCAATACTGAAACTATGTACTGTGCCAAAACAAAAGCATTCACATTGCTAAACTCACAAACTAGTATTTAGTCACTTAGCCATAATACCAACTTACCTCATAATTTGTAATATTTTAAAATAAAGAATTAAACTAAGTCTGCCCGAAATGCCTAGCCATGCTAGGCGTTCTAGTGGTACACTCTGTAATCATTATTTAACTACATGTAAACCACACAACAACCAAATTCTGTAAATTCAACATTGTAATCCTTATAGAGAATAAACTTTGAATTGAATTGAATTACACATAGATCACACTTGCCGAAGGCTCTCGTAAAATCTGAGGCTGGAGAGAACTGCTCTAAACCCATGGTGCTGTGGGTTGTGTAATTTTTTTTTATATTTTATTTAAAAAACACAACACACATTATACATGTATGTTATACATACGTCACATAAACAAAGACATGTGAACCATTAAATGATAAAAACAAACAAATCCACGTTCCCTATCCCAGCACTAAACTTATACATAAGAAAAACACGTTCAACTATAAATGTTTGATACCCCCCAAAAAATGCCGAACATACATGTAACTACACTAAGGACAACCCACACCTGAACATACAGGTGGTTTTATTAAATCCATAAAATACAAACAGTATCTTATAACACAAAAGGCAATACATTGTTCGCATCGCTATTGGGCCGTGCGGACGGACTGCGCAGTAGCTCCCACTTCACCTGGTTTCTGCGCAGTTTTCACTGATCAAACATGGCGGATTACACAGGCAGGAGGATTAACACAGTCTGCATTGAGCTGTTAAGGGGTTCTCTGAGCATTGCTACGATGAACGTACTTCTTCCTGCAATTATTAGGGATCTATATGGCATCCCTAACGAGGAACTGTATGGTGTGGCCCTTAATGGGATGAAAAGAGTATTTGTGAAGTTTCTGAGGACCAGTTTCTACAGCAGTGTGGTGGAGGAGTACCAGGAACGCTGAATGTGCCTCAACTCGACGATGGATGTGTGCATGCATGACGTGTCTGCTAACTATACGTGGGTACGGGTGAGAAATGTACCCTTTGAGGCGACTAAGTTTGGTATAGAGGACGTTTTCAGCAATTACGGAGTCATTCATGAGGCTAGAGGAGGGGTATGGTGGGATGGACCATATGAGGGCCTCCCGGAAGGTTCATACAACATCAAGATGACATTAAAGAAGCCTATACCTTCGTATGTGATGTTGACAGGCAACAGAACTCAGGTACATGTGTCTTATGCGGGACAAAGGAGAACGTGTCGTCTTTGCAACTCTTATGAACGTATAGTGGCGCAATGTGCACGTAGAGTTGCCCCAGGGGTGCCAGCCCTGGTGGAGGAGGTCCAGCAGACGAGTGTGGTGGCGACGGCGAAAACTGGGACTCCTCTATGGAGTGAGGAGGTGGAGAAGGAGGGAGAACAGATGGGGACGTGTGTCACACTCCCGGTGGAGGATGGAGATCCTACTCCAACGCCTGTGGTGGTGGAGGAAGTGGTGGAGTCGACACAGGAGGTGTCCTTGGAGTCTGTGCTCCAGGAATTCTTGGAGGAGACTTTGGTAGGAGAGGACATGGATGGACGGACCAGTAATAAGCAGCGATTGCAAGGGCTGAGTGAGAAGACGGAAGTAACAGGGAATAGTGGAAAGGATACAGTTGTGGTGGCAGAGGTACACAGGGAGGATGTACCTGAGGAAGAGATGGCTTTGGGTGGCAGCTCTAGGAAGCGGCCAGCGGGGTTGACTGAATTAGATGACGTTTTAACACCTGGGCAAAGACCAGGTAATAAGGCATGGGCAGAGGTGGTTCGAAAATCCCCTACAGGGGGGGGAGTACAGGGAAAATCGGGGGGGAGGGACAGGGGGGGTAGGGGGTCTTATTAAAAAGAGTAGTAAGGGAAGTGTGAGCAAGCCACAGCAGCACAGAGGTAAGCCGCCTTTCCTTGACCATTCAGGTGTGTTACGATAAATGCTAATGGCCTAAAGACTGAAGTAAAAAGGGTATTGTTGTAGTGGTTCCTCAAAAGGTATGACGTGGATGTTTGTTTCTTACAGGAGCATAACCATAAGTCAGGTAGTGAGTTGCGATTGAGGGGATATAAGTTGTTTGTAAGCATGGCAATGCTTTTAAAGGGAGGAGTGGCTGTTTCAGTAAAGGAGACCAGTCCCTTGCGAGTCATGGGGTGGGGGGAGCGGGGAGGGGGGAGGGTTGTTCGGGTGGATGGGTGGTGTGGGGAGAGCAGGGTATGTTTTGTGGGAGTTTATATGCCAGCAATTGGTAACGTGAGGATAAAAACAGACTTTGTTCGGGACGTATTGTTATACTATCTCAGGGGTTTACCTGCTATCGCGATAATTGGAGGTGATTGGAATTGTGTGATTAGGCATGCAGACGTTATACCTAGGGGGCGGGGTGCGTGTTGGGTGTCTTACGGGATGCATTGCGTGATGTAGGGGTCGTAGATGTGGTCGGCAGGGGGAGGTATCAGGTCGAGCACACCTATGTACAGGGGAGTTATGAGGCAAGGTTGGATAGGATTTATGTGAGGCAGGGGATAGGAGTGGAGAGGGTTAGAACAGTAGACGTGGGTTTATCTGACCACAGAGCAGTGTTGGCTGACCTTCGGGTGGATGGAAGTCGTTTAGTGGAGATGCATAATGAACGTTTTGATGCACTCAGGGTCAGAGCAGGATTGAAGGACGTACTAAAAGGTGATAAGCCAACCGGGTATGTACTCCGAAAATTCAAGGACAGACAGTTGAGGAATACCGTGGCACATATTGTCGTGGAGGGAGGGGAGGGTTATGTGCAGGGACAGGGTCTCTCTGACACAGATTCTATCAGTAGGAATACTGATTATTGGTTTACGGAGAAATGGAAGAGAAGGGGAGGGGTGGTTGGGTTAGAAACATTTAGAGCTATAGGGGTTCATCAGGTTATGGGGCAGGGTGATCGGGAATTGTTGGAGGGGGGCATTACGGGGGCAGAGGTGGGGGAGGTGGTGAATGGGTTGAGTCAGGGGAAGGCACCGGGAATAGATGGGTTATCTAATGATTTTTACAGAGCACATTGGGAGGATCTGAGGGAGTGCCTAGTGGCGGTTCTGAATTATATTTTGAAACGTGGTAGAATGGCGCAAACACAGAGAACTGGGCTTGTTGTTTTGGTGCCAAAGAAGGGGGGAGAGGAGAAGGGTTTGGGAGATTATCGTCCGTTGTCGTTAATGTGTACGGATTACAAAATTTTTGCGAAGGTATTGGGTAACAGGTTAAAGAAGGTAATTGGGAATAGCGTACATGAGGGGCAGTATGGGATACCGGGACGGACTATGAAGAATGGGCACAGTGGGATAAGGGATTTTATAGAGAACTGCCAGGGAGGGGGCGTCCTTGGCTTGGATTGGGCCCAGGCCTATGACTGCGTGAAGAGGGACTTTTTGTGGGGCTGTTTGGAGAAATTGGGTTTTGGACGGGGGGTAGTGAGGTGGGTGCGCACTCTATATGAGGGGGCTGTCATGAGGTTGCAGGTTAATGGAAAACTGGGGGGGGCGGTGATGATGGAACAGGGATTAAGGCAGGGTTGCCCACTGTCGCAGTTGCTCTTTGCATGTGTGCAACATCCTTTCTTTGAGGCTGTGGAGGAGGAATTGCAGGGGGTAGGGGGGGAAGCATGGGGGAAATAGTAGGTTATGTGGATGACACAACTGTGTTAGTTACGAGTGGGGAGGCTTTAAGAAGGGTGGGAGAGGTGATAAGGAGTTTTGGGAATGTTTCAGGAATGGTAGTTAATTTAGCAAAGTCTAGGTTATTGGAAGTAGGAACATGGGTTGGGGGGAGATTGGGGGAGGAGATGGGATGGACGGTTTGTGACAGAATTAGGGTGTGTGGGATATGGTATATGAAGCAGTTGCAGGAATGTAGGAGGATTAACTCAGAAACAGTCACGAGTAGGGTTATAGGCAAGTTAAAAGGTTTGACCGTCAGTGAAGTGGCGTTACAGCAGAGGGCGTTGGTAATTAACTCGGTGGTGTATAGTAAGGTCTGGGGTGTGGCGGAGGTGTTCCCTTTGAGGGTGCAGGATATACAGGAAATACAGAGGAGGGTGTTGAGGTTTGTGTGGGGGTTTGGGAGGGCCTGGTTGTCCAAGGAGTTGGTCTTGACGGAGGTGAAACGGGGGGTCTAGGTTTGTTGGCCTTAGGGCCTAGGGTAATGGCATTATATATTAAGCAGAGGTATCTAAGGGTGGGGGGGAGAGGGGTGTTAGGGTGGATAGGGTGATGAGGGATGCTAGAAACTGGTGGTGTGGCAGGGATTTGAGAAAGTGTGAAGATGTAATAAGATTCATGTTGACAGTGGGGCAGGTTAAAAGTTTGAAGGTAAACACAGTGGTGGGTGTGGTGTGGGTAAGGGGTGTATTGCAGGGGGTCGCAGTATACCTCATGTATAACTGGAGGGTCATATGGGGGGAGTTCAGGAAGCTTAGGATACCAGCAAGGGTTAGGGAGATGGTATACCGTTTTCTCATGGGTGTGGTTGCATCTAAGCACATGTTGCATAAGATGGGGTTGGTGAGAGAGGCAACATGTTTATTCTGTGGGGAGGAGGAAACTGCCTATCATGTGGTATATTTTTGTTCATCTTTGGGCGTGGTGAGAGTCTGGATGGCGGGGGTTAGTAGGTTGTTGGGGGGGGGAGTTGGTCTTTTCTTAGATCTTTGTCGATGGATGTTAGTGGGGTAGCAAGTGAAGTGGGGAGGGCTTTGATGTATGTTATGGCAGATTATTTGCATGTTTCTTGGGGTATGAGGCAGATTAAAGGGCAGTTGAGGATAAAAGCGTTAGCAGCAAGGTTCTTTAGGACAAGGTATAGGAATAGATTAATATATGGGGGGAGATGGGAATCAAGTTTTTCGGTAGGTTATCGTAATCTCACTGTAGCACAACTTCTCAGGGAACAGGGGGGAGGGCAAGGGACGGGTCTCCTTTAATGTGAGGGGGGGGGTGTAAGGTTGTGCTAGTAGTGTGGAAGGTGATGAGAGAGTGAGCTAGTGAGAGCATTCATTCGTGAACTGGTTATGTTCCTGGAGAGTTATTTTATATTTGCGTTCAGTACCATGGTTCATTCAGTAACACCTGGAACGTCATACATTTACATATTTTGGTTTGGGTATATTATTACACTCACTGTCAAGGATAGGTGGCTTACGCTGCTGTTATGGTGTTTTATGTCAAGCAGTACTGAACATGTACAAAAATGATACTGCCAGTGAATTCTAGTAATCCTTTTTATTAATATGAGATGTGTTAAAAAATTAAAATAAAACAAGGAAACACTGTAGGTCAAGTGTACGTTAGCATGGGATGATGCTTGTATTTTTCTAGTTTTAAACACGCAGCTGCAAGTACTTTCCTTATAGCCCTTGTGGCTTAGCGCTTCTTTTTGATTATAATAACAAAAAAGTACTTTCCTTTAAAGCTCTACTCCTATATAGAAGAAGGATTGTAATACTTTTACACACATTCATGTAGCGAATATTACTATGTCAAGGATGTTTAATTTGGGTTTCAGATAGGGAGATTAGGATCTTATGTCCAGTCATTAACAAGTTTGATCTTAAGCTAGGATTTAGTTAGTTGTAGAGGAGAGCCTGTATGGTCTTCATTGAGGGGGTTTCTTGCCCCGTCCTTGTGTGGGGAGAACCAATTTGACATGTTTCAATATGATAATTCTAGTCTTGGATTATATTAAATATTTACATAACCTAGGTTTAAAGATGAGGTAGCATGTAATGTATTCTCTTATATTTTACGTGTAAACTCCATGTTATACAATGTTGTTATGACAGTTTGAAGTTCATGTTTGATGCATTATTATTATTGATATTAAATATTGTGGGTGTATATTCTTCCGCTTATACAGGTGTGTGTGTATAGCAATGTAATGTCCATATCTGTTTTCGTATGTACTTTTATATTTTTGTGTTTTGTTTTGTTTATGCATCACCAACTTCTGGTAAATTCTCATTAAGGTTTAATGAGGTAAGGGTATAACCCTAATTGTTAGGTTACTTAAGGTATTTCTTAGAACGGTGCATGTAAATATTTTTGTCTGCACTGGCATTATTAATTATTGTAAAAGGAGGGGTTTTGTAGGACATGTTGTTGGATGTGTAACTGGTGGTAATATGGCTATCAGCTATAGTGTTATTTTAAGTACTGGGATTGTGTGATAGAGGATTTTGTTAATATCCAGTATAGTTCTTCTTTTATTAAACTCTTATACATTCTTGTATTTGTTGTAAGTAAATGAGTGGGCAATGAACTCGATTATATGAGAATGTCTTTGTATATAAACTTTCATGTACAATGTAAATAAGTGTGACATTCTTTGGATTATATTGCCTTTTGTGTTATAAGATAAGAACATAAGAACATAAGAACATAAGAACGAAGGAACACTGCAGAAGGCCTACTGGCCCATGCGAGGCAGGTCCAAGTCTCCTACCGGCTTAAGCCAATGCACCCAACCTAGTCAGGTCAGGTCACATTGACTTAAGGGAGGAACACGGCAACCGACCTGTTAGCACAAGCTATCAGGTCTAACTCACACCCACCCACATCTACTCATGTATTTATCCAACCTATTTTTAAAGCTACACAACGTTCTGGCCTCTATAACGGTACTTGGGAGTTTGTTCCACTCATCCACAACTCTATTACCAAACCAGTACTTTCCTATATCCTTCCTGAATCTGAATTTTTCCAACTTAAAACCATTGCTGCGAGTCCTGTCTAGGCTAGATATTTTCAGCACACTATTTACATCCCCTTTATTTATTCCTGTCTTCCATTTATACACCTCAATCATATCCCCCCTAATTCTACGTCTTTCTAGAGAGTGCAGTTTCAGGGCCCTTAGTCTATCCTCATAGGGAAGGTTTCTGATACATGGGATCATCTTTGTCATCCTCCTTTGTACATTTTCCAGAGAATTTATATCCATTCTGTAATACGGTGACCAAAACTGTGCAGCATAATCTAAATGAGGCCTAACCAAGGATGTATAGAGTTGAAGAACAACCTGAGGACTCCTATTATTTATGCTTCTTGATATGAAGCCAAAGATTCTATTAGCTTTATTGCGAACACTTATGCACTGTTGTCTTGGTTTCAGATTACTGCTAACCAGAACTCCTAAATCTTTTTCGCAATCCGTAATATTAAGATCTACATTATTTAGTTTATATGTGGCATGGTTATTGTCCTGTCCAACATTTAGAACTTTGCATTTGTCTATATTAAACTGCATCTGCCACTTCTCCGACCACTGCATCAGTCTATTCAAATCTTCCTGGAGTGCTCGAATGTCCTCGTCAGAATGAATTCGACGGCCTATTTTGGTGTCATCGGCAAACTTGCCGATGTCGCTCTTTATGCCCTCATCTATGTCGTTTATGTAGATTGTGAACAGCAGGGGGCCCAACACTGACCCCTGTGGAACACCGCTCGTGACGCTTCCCCACTCTGATTTCTCCCCATTTATGCAAACTCTCTGCTGCCTATTTGTCAACCATGCCTCTATCCAGGAAAAAATTTCTCCTCCTATTCCATGTGCTTTAATTTTCCTCAATAGTCTCTGATGTGGGACCCTGTCAAAAGCCTTACTGAAGTCCATATACACAATATCATATTCATTACCATGATCTACCTCCTCAAATACCTTAGTGAAAAAAGTTAATAAATTCGTAAGGCAGGAACGCCCCTTTGTAAAACCATGCTGAGATTCGTTGATTAATTTATGCTTTTCAAGATGGCTACGAACTGCCTCGGCAATTATTGATTCCATAAATTTTCCCACTATGGAGGTTAGGCTTATTGGTCTATAGTTCGAAGCTAAGGACCTGTCACCTGTTTTGAAAATAGGTATCACATTTGCCATTTTCCACTTATCTGGCACCATGCCAGTTTGTAGTGATATGTTGAAAAGATTAGCCAAAGGTGTGCTAAGCTCCTCTTTACATTCCTTTAGAACCCTTGCATACAGTTCATCAGGGCCTGGGGATTTGTTAGGTTTTAATTTATCTATTTGCCTAAGGACCATGTCACTTGTGACCCTAATAGTGCACAGTTTATTATCGTCCTGTTCTACATAATTTATCATTACTGTAATATCGCTGGTATCCTCCTGTGTAAAAACTGAGAGGAAGTATGTGTTAAAAATTCTACACATTTCCTTATCACTGTCAGTGAGCTGACCGGAGGAACTTTTGAGTGGGCCTATCTTGTCCCTGATCTTACTTCTGTATACCTGAAAGAATCCTTTTGGGTTAGTCTTCGATTCTTTTGCAACTTTAACCTCATAATCTCTTTTTGCTTTTCTAATTCCCTTTTTTATTTCTCTCTTTAACTGAATATATCGATTTCTTAATTGCCCCTCTCCTCTTTTGATTTGCCTATATACGCCTCTCTTTTGACCAATCAGATATTTTAATCTATTGTTCATCCATTTAGGATAATTTTTGTTTGATCTGATTTCCCTATTTGGAACATAATTTGACTGAGCAGCTAGAACTATGCCCTGGAAAGCATCATATCGGCAACCATCACCACCTACCTGACCCTTAGTCAGGTCATTCCAGTTCAGCCCACCTAAGTAATTTTTCAGTCCTATGAAATCAGCCAAGCGAAAGTCAGGGACGGAGACTTGATTGCCATTATTAGGGGAATTCCATGATATATTAAAACTGAGTGATTTGTGATCACTCTCCCCAAGCTCATCATTAACCTCAAGATTATTAATTAGTGTTTCCCTACTGGCAAGAACCAAGTCAAGGAGGTTATTTCCCCTAGTTGGCTCTGTCACAAACTGTTTTAAAAAACAATCCTGGATCGTGTCAAGAAAGTCACCCGACTCTAAATTTCCTGTCAAATTGCTCCAGTCAATCTGTCTATAGTTGAAATCTCCCATTAGCACAACATTTTCGTATGTAGATGCCTTACGAATTTCGTCCCATAGAAGTTTACTGCACTCCCTATCAAGATTTGGGGCCCTGTAAATCACACCCAAAATTAGTTTTTCTCGGCCCTCGAGAAGCTGTAACCAAACAGATTCAGTGGCTGACGCTTCTAATTTAATATCTTGTCTAACACAACAATTTAAGTTGTCTCTGACATACATCGCTACTCCACCACCTTTCCTGTTGACCCTGTCAGTGTGGAATAATTTATAGCCTTGTATGTGACATTCAGAGGGCATCTCTCTATCTTTCAGATTGAGCCAGGTCTCTGTTATAGCAATAATATCTATGTTTCCTGCACTTGCAATTAATCTTAGCTCATCTATCTTATTTCTAACACTCCTGCTATTAGTATAGTAAACCTTAAGGGAGTTAGTCCCTTGCTGCCCTCTGCTGTCCCCCTTTGTTTGCTGACCTGTTCTATTGTCTTTATTTATAACTTCATGCTGTATGCCTTTTATACATTTACTGTTTCCAACCCTAGTGTTGCAACCTGCTTGTTTCCCACACACACCCATACCTCTATCTTCCATCAGTTTAAAATCATAGGCATTTCACCTATGATACACCTAAGATACTGGTTGTATTTTATGGATATAATAAACCCACCTGTATGTTCAGGTGTGGGTTGTCCTTAGTGTAGTTACATGTATGTTCGGCATTTTTTGGGGGGTATCAAACATTTGAAGTTGAACGTGTGTTTCTTATGTATAAGTCTAGTGCTGGGATAGGTAACGTGGATTTGTTTTGTTTTTAGTATTTAATGGTTAACATGTCTTTGTTTATGTGACGTATGTATAGCATACATGTATAATGTGTATTGTGTTTTTTAAATAAAATATAAAAAAAAGGCAATATAATCTAAATTATTATTATTATTATTATTATTATTATTATTATTATAATCAAAAAGAAGCGCTAAGCCACAAGGGCTGATATAATCCAAAGAATGTCACACTTATTTACATTGTACATGAAAGTTTATATACAAAGACATTCTCATATAATCGAGTTCATTGCCCACTCATTTACTTACAACAAATACAAGAATGTATAAGAGTTTAATAAAAGAAGAACTATACTGGATATTAACAATCACCTCTATCACACAATCCCAGTACTTAAAATAACACTATAGCTGACAGCCATATTACCACCAGTTACACATCTAATATGTCCTACAAAACTCCTCCTTTTACAATAATTAATAATGCCAGTGCAGACAAACATATTTACATGCACCGTTCTAAGAAATATCTTAAGTAACCTAACAATTAAGGTTATACCCCTACCTCATTAAACCTTAACGAGAATTTACCAGAAGTTGATGATGCATGTACAAAACAAAACACAAAAATATAAAAGTACATACGAAAACAGATATGGACATTACATTCCTATACACACACACCTGTATAAGCGGAAGAATATACACCCACAATATTTAATATCAATAATAATAAAGCATCAACCATGAACTTCAAACTGTCATAACAACATTGTATAACATGGAGTTTACACGTAAAATATAAGAGAATACATTACATGCTACCTCATCTTTAAAACTAGCTTATGTAAATATTTAATATAATCCAAGACTAGAATTATCACATTGAAACATGTCAAATTGGTTCTGGCCACACAAGGACGGGGCAAGAAACCCCCTCAATGAAGACTATACAGGTACTCCCCTACAACTAACTAAATCCTAGCTTAAGATCAAACTTGTTAATGACTGGACATAAGATCCTAATCTCCCTATCTGAAACCCAAATTAAACATCCTTGACATTGTAATATTCGCTACATGAATGTGTGTAAAAGTATTACAATCCTTCCTCTATATAGGAGTACAGCTTTAAAGGAAAGTACTTTTTTATTATAATCAAAAAGAAGCGCTAAGCCACAAGGGCTATAAGGAAAGTACTTGCAGCTGCGTGTTTAAAACTACAAAAATACAAGCATCATCCGATACTAACATACACTTGACCTACAGTTTTCCCTAAGGCCAACAAACCTAGTCCCCCCCGTTTCACCTCAGTCATGACCACCTCCTTGGATAACCAGGCCCTCCCACACCCCCACACAAACCTCAACACCCTCCTCTGTATTTCCTGTATATCCTGCACCCTCAAAGGGAACACCTCCGCCACACCCCAGACCTTACTATACACCACCGAGTTAATTACCAACGCCCTCTGCTGTAACGCCACTTCACTAGCCCTCAAACCTTTTAACTTGCCTATAACCCTACTGGTGACTGTTTCTTAGTTAATCCTCCTACATTCCTGCACCTGCTTCATATACCATATCCCACACACCCTTATTCTGTCACACATTGTTCGCATCGCTATTGTGCCGTGCGGACAGGCTGCGCAGTAGCTCCTGATACAACTGGTTTACTGCGCAGTTTTCCTGTTTTTTGCATACAACATGGCGGATCGCATTGGACGCCGGGTGAGCACTGTTTGTGTGGAATTGGTGCGTGGCACGCTTACAGGAACAACCATGCACGTGTTACTGCCTGCCATCATCAGTGAGGTGTATGGGATACCGACCGAAGAATTGTATGGAGTAGCAGTAAATGGTGTGTCGAGAATTTTCATCAAGTTTAAAGACGCAGGATTGTACGCAAGCATAGTCAACAAATATCAAGAGAAGAGGCTAGCAGTGAACACTATGGTGGAAGTCTGCTTACATGATGTGTCCAGCTATGTGACGTAGGTGAAAGTACGAAACGTGCCTTTTGAGGCGACGGAGCATGATGTGATGGCGGCGTTTAGCAGCTATGGGAAAATCCACTCAGCAGTGATGGGGGTGTGGCAAAATGGACCTTATGAGGGGCTACCTGAAGGATCATTTACGCTGAAAATGACGTTGAGGCAGCCAATTCCATCATACGTATTTATGGAGGTCTTCCGAACGCAGGTCTATGTGTACTACACAGGGCAGTGGAAGACTTGTAGATTATGTGGTTCTTTTGAACATATGGCGGCCCAATGCTATAAAAAAGCTGGACGGAGGGAACAGGTACCAGTGATCTTACATCAGAGGAATGCTCTGGGGGTGTTGGAGGAAGGAGTAAGGCCAAACAAGATTCCTTGCCGATGGAGTGACGAAGTGGATAGGGCTGAGGCGACTATGGAGGAAAGTGTAACACTAACAGGTGATAAGGGACAGACGACATCGACGTCTGATGAGGAGGGTACGGGCCAACAGGATGGCTTGCTGGAGGAAGTACTTAGTTCCTTTTTGCATGACGTTGAGGAGGGACAGGTGGATGAAAGGTGTAACCTGGTGCAGGCGACAGTGCAGCAAGATCAGGAGGTTAGGAATACTGGGTGCACTAATGTTAATGTGCACAACGTTGTGGCAGAGGTCCATAGGGCGGAAAAGACAGGTGACGAGGTGTGTGGGGAGGGGAGATCTCGTAAGAGAACTGCAGGAACGTCTGAGATGGACGATGTTCTTACTCCAGGACAAAGAACAGGAGTAAAATCTTGGAGAAAGGATGTATGTCATAAGGGGAAAGAGGGAAGGGGTAATGTAGGGTTTAATGGTTCTAGGGATAATGAAGGGATAGGGGAGGGGTGAATAAGCAAGCTGTCAAGAAAGATGCCATACAGCAGGATGGTATAGGAGGGTGTGTGCCAAGAAGAAAGGGTAAACCACCACTTTTAAAATAATTCACGATAGTAACTGTAAATGTAAATGGATTGAAGAATGAAGTGAAACGAGTATGGATGGAATGGTTTTTGAGGAGATATAATGTGGATGTATGCTTTATACAAGAACATAATTATAAGATAGGCTGTGCTTTGGCATTAAAGGGTTATAAATTGTATGTAAGTGGGTCTGTTAGGTTAAAAGGGGGGAGTGGCAGTGGCTGTGAAGGAAAATAGTCCCTTACGTATTATAAAGTGGGAAGAAGGGGGGGGAGGGTAGTGAGGGTGGATGGTGAGTGGGGAGCATCTCGAGTATGTTTCATTGGGGTTTATATGCCAGCGGAGAATATAATCAAAGTAAAAGAGGATTTTGTGAGAGACGTTTTAGTGTATTTTTTAAGGGGTTTACCTTTAGTAACTGTAATTGGGGGGGAAGTGGAGCCAAGGGGGGCGGGTTGTGTGTTACGGTCGTTACCCAGTGTTTTACAGGAGGCAGGGGTGAGGGACGTGGAGGGGAGTGAGGCTTGGAGAGTGGATTACACTTTTGTTAGGAGAAATTATTCAGCGAGGTTAGATAGGATTTATATAACGGGAGCAGTTAGGGTAGGAGGGGTAAAAACAGTGGACGTAGGGTTTTCGGATCATAGGGCAGTTTTGGTAGAACTGGATTGGGAGGGAGTGGTAAAGGTATATTCAAGTTTCTGGAAGTTAAATGCGAGGTTGGTGAGGAGTGAGGTGGTGAACGCAGAGTTTAGAGACTGGTGGAGACAATTGTGGAGGGCTAGGGATGGGGTAGGGAGTATTTTGGATTGGTGGGAAAATAGGGCTAAACCTGGTATCGCGGGGTTTTATAAATATAAAGGAAGGGAGGAGGCGAGGTGGAGGTATGGTTTACAGAATTTTTTGGAACAGCAGCTCAATGAGTGTTACGCTAGAGATGAGGGGAAGTCTTTTGAAATATCAGAGCTAAGAGGGAAACTAAGGGACATACATAATGAAAGATTTGATGAATTAAGGGTAAGGGCAGGTATGGATGCCGTACTATGGGGAGATAAACCGTCGGGTAGTGTGTTAAGAAGTTTTTGCATTAGACAACAGGAGTCCACTATAATACTTTTAGAGGTTAGTGACGATTTGGAAGGTTATACTAAGGGGCAAATGTTGGTGACAACTGAGGGGATAAGTAATTATGCGGACTATTGGTTTAAAAGGAAATGGGAAAAGGGTAATGTGGGGATAGTTAATAAAGAAAGAGGAGGGGTGAAGGTCTTGGGGAAAGGTGGGGAGGACAGAGGGGGATTGGAGGGAATAATAAGTATGGAAGAAGTGAAAGAGGCAGTGTTCAATTTAAATAAGGGGAAAGCACCGGGAATTGATGGGCTTTCCAATGATTTTTACAGAGTGCATTGGGAAGCCATAAATGTTTGTTTGGTTCAGGTATTGAATTGTATGCTGAAGGAAGGGAAATTGGGAACGTCACAGAGGACGGGTGTGGTCGTGCTTGTAAAGAAAAAAAGGGAGGGGAAAACACTGAGTACGTACAGGGCCATATCTTTAATGTGTACGGATTATAAGATTTTTGCGAAGATTCTAGGGAACAGGATGAAGAAGGTAATAGGTGGTATGGTGCACAAGGGTCAGTTGGGAATTCCGGGTCGTAGTATGAGGGATGGACATAGTCGTATTAGGGAATTTTTGCAGGGTTGTAAGGGTGGTGGAATTTTGGGCATTGATTGGGAGAATGCTTATGACTGTGTGAATAGAGAGTACATGGTTGACACTTTAAGGCTCATGGGTTTTGGGGAGGGAATAGTAAAATGGGTGAAGACCTTGTATGCAGAAGCTACGATTCAGGTGCAAATTAATGGTAGGTTGGGTAGCGTGTTGAAAATGGAGAAAGGTTTGAGACAGGGGTGTCCTATGTCTCAAATTCTGTTTGCATGTATGCAACACCCGTTTTATGGAATGGTTGAGGAAGCAACAACGTTACAGGAGGAGGGTAAGGGGTTCACAGAGGTAATTGATTATGTAGATGACACAACAATACTGATCAATGATGTCGAAGGTTTGCGAAAAGTGGAGAGAGTAATGAGGTTTTTTGGAAAGGCATCAGGCATGCATGTCAACAGAGCTAAATCGAAATTATTAGAGAGGAGATTGGGTGGGGGGTAGAATGGGGGTGGAGTTAGGATGGGATGTGACTGAACAGCTGAAAATTTGTGGGATTATCTATATGGCAGATGAGCAAGAGGCTAGACGGAGGAATTCGGAATTGGTGGGAGAGAAAGTTGTACAACGGATTAGGAACCTAAGAGCGAAGGATGTTACTTTAATGCAAAGGGCAATAATAATAAATTCATTGGTTTATAGTAAAGTGTGGAATGTGGCAGTGGTGTATCCTTTACGGGAACAGGAGGTAAAGGAGATACAGAGAAGGGTGCTTCGTTATATATGGGGTTTTGGACGAGCATGGCTAAGTAAAGAGGTGGTTATGACGAATGTGCGCAGAGGGGTAGTAGGGCTTTTGATGCTAGGGCCGAGGGTAAAGGCCATGTATGTTAAACGAAAGTACGTAAGGGAGGGAGGGGGTTAAAGGGGTGATGGGGGATGTACGACGATGGTGGGGAGGAAAGGACTTAATGCAATGTGAGAATATGCTAAGGGTTATGTTAGTAATAGGTGAGGTAAAAAAACTCAAGGTGGGAAGGTTGGTAGAGATGAGTAGGAAACCAGAAGTCATGCAAGGGGTGGCGGTATACCCTTTGTATGATTGGGGTACGATTTGGCATGATTTCCAGAAACTTAGATTATTGCCTAGGGTAAGGGAGTTAGTTTATAGGTTTGTAATGGGGATTTTAGCGTCAAAGCAGGCTTTGTGTGTGATGGGTTTGGTAAATGAGGCGAAATGCGAACATTGTGAGGTATCGGAAACAGCTTTTCATGCCGTATATTATTGTAGGGAGTTGGGGCAGGTACGGGTGTGGCTGGCTAGAGTCTTCAAGTTAATGGGTGGGGGCAATGTAGAACTCCTGCGTGCCCTAACTTTAGAGGTAAGGGGGGTGTCTGAGGTTGTAAAGAGAGCCATTCTGTACATTGGGACAGATTTCTTGTTTTATTCCTGGGGCTTGAAGGAAAAAGGCGGGGGGATTAGGGTAAGGGCAATTGCGGCAGGAATTTATCGCACAGTATGCAGAAACAAACTCATTTATGGTAACAGGTGGGCAACTGCGTTTCCGGAGGCATATAGAAATATAACGGTAAGGGGACTCGGTAATTTGGCTACTTAAGTACTAAGGGACCATTTTCCTTTCTAGAGCGAGTTATGACCATAATGAAGGATATGTAAATGTGGTAGGATTGTCATGAGAGTTGTATGGGAGGGATGACATGTCAGATGTGGTGTAATTGGAGAGTTTTCTTGTGTGTGAATGTTTTAGTTTAACCATGTGTTGAAAGACAAGAGGTCATTGAGGATCATTATTTTAATAAGGTAAATGATCTTTGTCAGTGAGACAACTACAAGAAGGAACACTCAAAGCATTGTTAACACACTAATAATAATGATGTTTGTCAGTGAGACAACTACAAGAAGGAACACTCAAAGTATTGTTAACACACTAATAATAATGTGCTATGTAACATGAGTGTGTATCTTTGTTATTTTAATAGTGTGTTTAGTTTCTCTGTGGTAAGGTGTGGAAATGGCTATTTTGTCACCTTTATTATATTGTAATTTTTGAGGTGTTTAGTATTATGTCTTTGTGTATAAAGTTTAATATACAATATTAATGAGTGAGCAACGAATTGGATTATATGAGAATGTCTTTGTATATAAAGTTTCATATATAACGTAAATAAGTGTGACATTCTTTGGATTATATTGCCTTTTGTGTTATAAGATACTGGCTGTATTTTATGGATATAATAAACCCACCTGTATGTACAGGTGTGGGCTGTTTTTAGTTACATGTATGTTGTGTGTGCTGGTTGGGCACTTTGGAGGGAGAATCAAGCATTTACAGTTGAACGTGTTTTTCTTATGTATAAGTTTAGTGCTAGGATAAGGAATGTGGAGTTGTTTGTTTTTATTATTTAATGGATCACGAAAAAAAAAAAAATGTCACAAACCGTCCATCCCATCTCCTCCCCCAATCTCCCCCCAACCCATGTTCCTACTTCCAATAACCTAGACTTTGCTAAATTAACTACCATTCCTGAAACATTCCCAAAACTCCTTATCACCTCTCCCACCCTTCTTAAAGCCTCCCCACTCGTAACTAACACAGTTGTGTCATCCACATAACCTACTATTCCCCCCATGCTTCCCCCCCTACCTCCCGCAATTCCTCCTCCACAGCCTCAAAGAAAGGATGTTGCACACATGCAAAGAGCAACTGCGACAGCGGGCAACCCTGCCTTAATCCCTGTTCCATCATCACCGCCCCTCCCAGCTTTCCATTAACCTGCACCCTCATGACAGCCCCCTCATATAGAGTGCGCACCCACCTCACTACCCCCCTCCAAAACCCAATTTCTCCAAACAGCCCCACAAAAAGTCCCTCTTCACGCAGTCATAGGCCTGAGCCCAATCCAAGCCAAGGACGCCCCCTCCCTGGCAGTTCTCTATAAAATCCCTTATCCCACTGTGCCCATTCTTCATAGTCTGTCCCGGTATCCCATACTGACCCTCATGTTTGCTATTCCCAATTACCTTCTTTAACCTGTTTCCCAATACCTTCGCAAAAATTTTGTAATCTGTACACATTAACGACAACGGACGATAATCTCCCAAACCCTTCTCCTCTCCCCCCTTCTTTGGCATCAAAACAACAACCCCAGTTCTCTGTGTTTGCGCCATTCTACCACGTTTCAACATATAATTCAGAACCGCCACTAGGCACTCCCTCAGATCCTCCCAATGTGCTCTGTAAAAATCATTAGATAACCCATCTATTCCCCGTGCCTTCCCCTGACTCGACCCATTCACCACCTCCCCCACCTCTGCCTCCGTAATGCCTCCCTCCAACAATTCCCGATCCCCCTGCCCAGAACCCTGATGAACCCCTATAGCTCTAAATGTTTCTAACCCAGCCACCCCTCCCCTTCTCTTCCATTTCTCCATAAACCAATAATCAGCATACCTACTGATACAATCTGTGTCAGAGAGACCCTGTCCCTGCACATAACCCTCCCCTCCCTCCACGACAATATGTGCCACGGTATTCCTCAACTGTCTGTCCTTGAATTTTCGGAGTACATACCCGGTTGGCTTATCACCTTTTAGTACGTCCTCCAATCCTGCCCTGACCCTGAGTGCATCAAAACGTTCATTATGCATCTCCACTAAACGACTTCTAAGTTCCCCCATAACTCCTCCCACACTTTCCCTACCCCCCCCCCCATAATCATTCAACTGGCCCTCTAAATAATTCTGCAATCCAAACCTCCAGCGTGCCCGTTCCCTGCCCCTCTTCTTAAAAAATCCTGCAATCTGCACCTTTGCCTGCAACTCCCACCAATCTAGCAAATCCACCTCCTCATCCCTAGCCTCCCAAAACCCTTTCCACCATGTCTGAAAGGACCTACCTTGATCTTCCTCCTGTAAAAGCCTCACATTTAATTTCCAATAACTCTGATATATTCTCGGAATACCATCCACCCGAAGATCAGCCAACACTGCTCTGTGGTCAGATAAACCCACGTCTACTGTTCTAACCCTCTCCACTCCTATCCCCTGCCTCACATAAATCCTATCCAACCTTGCCTCATAACTCCCCTGTACATAGGTGTGCTCGACCTGATACCCCCCTTTGCCGACCACATCTACGACCCCGACATCACGCAGAGCATCCCGTAAGACACCCAACACGCACCCCGCCCCCCTAGGTATTACGTCTGCATGCCTAATCACACAATTCCAATCACCTCCAATTATCGCGATAGCAGGTAAACCCCTGAGATAGTATAACAATACGTCCCGAACAAAGACTGTTTTTATCCTCACGTTACCAATCGCGGGCATATAAACTCCCACAAAACATACCCTGCTCTCCCCCCACCACCCATCCACCCGAACAACCCTCCCCCCTCCCCCGTCCTCCCACCCCATGACTCGCAATGGACTGGTCTCCTTTACTAAAACAGCCACTCCTCCCTTTAAAAACATTGCCATGCTTACAAACATCTTATATCCTCTCAATCGCAACTCACTACCTGACTTATGGTTATGCTCCTGTAGGAAACAAACATCCACGTCATACCTTTTGAGGAACCACTCCAACCATACCCTTTTTACTTCAGTCTTTAGGCCATTGGCATTTATTGTTACACACCTGAATGGTCAAGGAAAGGCGGCTTACCTCTGTGCCGCTGTGGCTTGCTCACACTTCCCTTCAAGCTGCTCACACTTTCCTTACTACTATTTTTAATAAGACCCCCTACCCCCTTGTCCCTCCCCCCCCGATTTTCCCTGTACTCCCCCCCCTGTAGGGGATTTTTGTACCGCCTCTGCCCATGCCTTCTTACCTGGTCTTTGCCCAGGTGTTAAAACGTCGTCTAATTCAGTCACCCACGCTGGCCGCTTCCTAGAGCTGCCTCCCAAAGCCATCTCTTCCTCAGGTACATCCTCCCTGTGTACCTCTGCCACCACTAGTGTATCCTGTCCACTATTCCCTGTTACTCCCTTCTTCTCACTCAGCCCTTGCAATCGCTGCCTATCACTGGTCCGTCCATCCATGTCCTCTCCTACCAAAGTCTCCTCCAAGAATTCCTGGAGCACAGACTCCAAGGACACCTCCTGTGTCGACTCCGCCACTTCCTCCACCACCACAGGCGTTGGAGAAGGATCTCCATCCTCCACCGGGAGTGTGACACACGTCCCCATCTGTTCTCCCTCCTTCTCCACCTCCTTACTCCATAGAGGAGTCCCAGTTTTCGCCGTCGCCACCACACTCGTCTGCTGGACCTCCTCCACCGGGGCTGGCACCCCTGGGGCAACTCTACGTGCACATTGCGCCGTTATATGTTCATAAGAGTTGCAAAGACGACACGTCCTCCTTTGTCCCGCATAAGACACATATACCCGAGTTCTGTTGCCTGTCAACATCACATACGAAGGTATAGGCTTCTTTAAGGTCATCTTGATGTTGTATGAACCTTCCAGGAGGCCCTCATATGGTCCATCCCGCCATACCCCTCCTCTAGCCTCATGAATGACTCCGTAGTTACTGAAAACGTCCTCTATACCAAACTTGGTCGCCTCAAAGGGTACATTTCTCACCCGTACCCACGTATAGTAAGTAGACACGTCATGCATACATACATCCATCGTCGAGTTGAGGCACATTCGGCGTTCCTGGTACTCCTCCACCACACTTCTGTAGAAACTGGCCCTCAGAAACTTCACAAATACTCTTTTCATCCCGTTAATGGCCACACCATACAGTTCCTCGTTAGGGATGCCATATAGATCCCTAATAATTGCAGGAAGAAGTACGTTCATCGTAGCAGGGCTCAGAGAACCCCTTAACAGCTCAATGCAGACTGTGTTAATCCTCCTGCCGGTGTAATCCGCCATGTTTGATCAGTGAAAACTGTGCAGAAACCAGGTGAAATGGGAGCTACTGTGCAGCCCGTCCGCACGGCCCAATAGCGATGCGAACAATGTGACAGAATTAGGGTGCGTGGGATATGGTATATGAAGCAGTTGCAGGAATGTAGGTGGATTAACTCAGAAACAGTCACGAGTAGGGTTATAGGCAAGTTAAAAGGTTTGAGGGTTAGTGAAGTGGCGTTACAGTAGAGGGCGTTGGTAATTAACTTGGTGGTGTATAGTAAGGTCTGGGGTGTGGCGGAGGTGTTCCCTTTGAGGGTGCAGGATATACAGGAAATACAGAGGAGGGTGTTGAGGTTTGTGTGGGGGTTTGGGAGGGCCTGGTTGTCCAAGGATGTAGTCATGACGGAGGTGAAACGGGGGGGACTAGGTTTGTTGGCCTTAGGGCCTAGGGTAGTGGCATTATATATTAAGCAGAGGTATCTAAGGGTGGGGGGGGAGAGGGGTGTTAGGGTGGATAGGGTGATGAAGGATGCTAGAAACTGGTGGTGTGGTAGGGATTTGAGAAAGTGTGAAGATGTAATAAGATTCATGTTGACAGTGGGGCAGGTTAAAAGTTTGAAGGTAAACACAGTGGTGGGTGTGGTGTAGGGAAGGGGTGTATTGCAGGGGGTCGCAGTATACCCCATGTATAACTGGAGGGTCATATGGGGGGAGTTCAGGAAGCTTAGGATACCAGCAAGGGTCAGGGAGATGGTATACCGTTTTCTCATGGGTGTGGTTGCATCTAAGCAAATGTTGCATAAGATGGGGTTGGTGAGAGAGGCAACATGTTTATTCTGTGGAGAGGAGGAATCTGCCTATCATGTGGTATATTTTTGTTCATCTTTGGGCGTGGTGAGAGTCTGGATGGCGGGGGTTATTAGGTTGTTGGGGGGGGGAGTTGGTCTTTTCTTAGATCTTTGTCGATAGATGTTAGTGGGGTAGCAAGTGAAGTGGGGAGGGCTTTGATGTATGTTATGGCAGATTATTTGCATGTTTCTTGGGGAATGAGGCAGATTAAAGGGCAGTTGAGGATAAAAGCGTTAGCAGCAAGGTTCTTTAGGACAAGGTGTAGGAATAGATTAATATATGTGGGGAGATGGGAATCAAGTTTTTCGGTAGGTTATCGTAATCTCACTGTAGCACAACTTCTCAGGGAACAGGGGGAGGGCAAGGGACGGGTCTCCTTTAATGTGAGGGTGGGGGTGTAAAGTTGTGCTAGTAGTGGTGAAGGTGATCAGAGAGTGAGCTAGTGAGAGCATACATTCGTGAACTGGTTATGTTCCTGGAGGGTTATTTAATATTTGCGTTGAGTACCATGGTCTTATTCAGTAACACCTAGAACGTCATACATTTACATATTTTGGTTTGGGTATATTATTACACTCACTGTCAAGGATAGGTGGCTTACGCAGCTGTTATGGTGTTTTATGTCATGCAGTACTGAACATGTACAAAAATGATACTGCCAGTGAATTCTAGTAATCCTTTTTATTAATATGAGATGTGTTAAAAAATTAAAATAAAACAAGGAAACACTGTAGGTCAAGTGTACGTTAGTATCGGATGATGTTTGTATTTTTGTAGTTTTAAACAAGTAGCTGCAAGTACTTTCCTTATAGTCCTTGTGGCTTAGCGCTTCCTTTTGATTATAATAATAATAAAAAAGTACTTTCCTTTAAAGCTGTACTCCTATATAGAAGAAGGATTGTAATACTTTTACACACATTCATGTAGTGAATATTACAATGACAAGGATGTTTAATTTGTGTTTCAGATAGGGAGATTAGGATCTTATGGCCAGTCATTATCTTAAGCTAGGATTTAGTTAGTTGTAGAGGAGTGCCTGTATAGTCTTCATTGAGGGGGTTTCTTGCCCCGTCCTTGTGTGGGGAGAACCAATTTGACATGTTTCAATGTGATAATTCTAGTCTTGGATTATATTAAATATTTACATAAGCTAGTTTTAAAGATGAGGTAGCATGTAATGTATTCTCTTATATTTTACGTGTAAACTCCATGTTATACAATGTTGTTATGACAGTTTCAAGTTCATGGTTGATGCTTTATTATTATTGATATTAAATATTGTGGGTGTATATTCTTCCGCTTATACAGGTGTGTGTGTATAGCAATGTAATGTTCATATCTGTTTTCGTATGTACTTTTATATTTTTGTGTTTTGTTTTGTTCATGCATCACCAACTTCTAGTAAATTCCCATTAAGGTTTAATGAGGTTAGGGTATAACCTTAATTGTTAGGTTACTTAAGGTGTTTCTTAAAACGGTGCATGTAAATATTTTTGTCTGCACTGGCATTATTAATTATTGTAAAATGAGGGGTTTTGTAGGACATGTTGTTGGATGTGTAACTGGTGGTAATATGGCTATCAGCTATAGTGTTATTTTAAGTACTGGGATTGTGTGATAGAGGATTTTGTTAATATCCAGTATAGTTCATCTTTTATTAAACTCTTATACATTCTTGTATTTGTTGTAAGTAAATGAGTGGGCAATGAACTCGATTATATGAGAATGTCTTTGTATATAAACTTTCATGTACAATGTAAATAAGTGTGACATTCTTTGGATTATATTGCCTTTTGTGTTATAAGATACTGGTTGTATTTTATGGATATAATAAACCCACCTGTATGTTCAGGTGTGGGTTGTCCTTAGTGTAGTTACATGCATGTTCGGCATTTTTTGGGGGGTATCAAACATTTATAGTTGAACGTGTTTTTCTTATGTATAAGTTTAGTGCTGGGATAGGGAACGTGGAGTTGTTTGTTTTTATTATTTAATGGTTCACATGTCTTTGTTTATGTGACACATGTATAGCATACATGCATAATGTGTATTGTGTTTTTTAAATAAAATATAAAAAAATATATATATATATATATTTTTTTTATATTTTTATTAGAAACCTTACAAAAGTACAAAGGATGCATAATAAAGTACAGGAATACAAAACATTCTTTTGTGCTACTAGTACCAGGTTATTCCCGTCTGGAACAAGTATTATAACATCTTATTATAGCAAACAATACACGCTAAGACAAACCTCACTAAAGTATAAGTTATTAATAGTTACCGCCAAGCCATTGTACCCACAGAAAACACACCAAAATTAAATTTTACATAGTTTAACAATATAAAATGAATACCTGACATGTTCTATTACAACAAACCAACATACAAATGTACAACATCACAAGATTACTAAAGTTGAAATTTTCACACATGACTAAAACCATAACCACCTTTAACACACAATATATGTGTACTACACATATCATGTCAGTAAAGTAAAAAAGACCCTAACCAAAGCTACCATAACAACTACAAAACAAGACAAAACTCTAACATACCCTCTATGACAGGGTACAGAGTATTGATTAAGTTATGTTACATTAGATCCTAACCAATAGGAATTCGAAGGAACGTATGATCCCTTATGCACAATAACAATAGATAAACAGTATTTTACTATTATGTTAACCCTCTAATACAATAATGCTGATACAGAAAACAGAACAACATACATATAACATACAATAATAAAATAACCCAAAACAAGTTTTTATAACAAATCTCGGTACATTAAAGGGTTTAAAACCAAACCCTATACATAATTAAACCTTCCACATACGTATATAAACCGAAATTCTTGTCCACAAGACTTCGTTGGTATAACCCCATAAAAACATGGTATAGACCCAAAACCTATACATACACTTAATTTTTTTCACATAGAACCTTCATCAGACAATAAAAGTTAAACATAAGACAAGAGGAGTAATAAAGATAAGGCTGCTGTAATTTGCCAGTCCCAAAATAACTGACACGTATCTCAGATTTTTTTTTTTTTTTTTTTTTTGAAACCAACTTGCCAATCCAATTACTTAAAAACGAGATCCTAAGGGCTCGGTATCCTGGCTATCAAGGAAATTTTAAAACCAGTGAACATAACCATCAGGCTTAGAATTGTAACCCTGGAAACCACACTTATTCTCACTATAACAAACATTCTCGTGAAACATGGCGTACCATCCATACCTAATTTTCACTACCCTCCTCTTACACACTACACAAGCTCCAGAGAAAAACAAAAACAACCCCCCCCCCTTTACATTCCCCCATAAGGAGACCACTCCTTTGTCCATCCTCAGGGACCCCGACAAAGGGAACCCACAGTGAGGTTCCTATAACCTTCCGGGAAACTTTTTTCCCAGGACGCCCCATAAACCAGCATATTCCTACACTTCGTCCTATAGAATCTAGCCGCCAACGCTTTTATCCTCTTATCACCCCTTAATCCCCTCATTCCCCATGACTCCCCTTACATCTAGTAGTAAAGCCCTTAAAAGCGGCAAACGACCCCCCCCCCCAACAGTCTGATAACCCCACCCATCCTTGATCTCACCCCCTCCAAGGAGGTACAAAAGAAGTCCACATGAAACGCCGTTTCAACATCGCCACAAAACTGACAAAAAGTCTCTTCCACAAACCCCATACAACGTAACACCTCCTTGGAAGCCAGAATCCCCATGATAAAACGATACACTAATTCTCTTACTCTAGCCGGTATCCGAAGCTTACTAAAATCTTTCCAAATAACCCCCCAATCATACGTTGGATACACGGCTACCCCTTGCATAATTCCCTGACCTTTCACTACCCTCACCAACCTTTTCACTTTGATGTTATCCACCTGTTGCACTGTCAATAAAAATCTCAACATATCTTCACAAAACCTCAATTCCTTCCCACTCCACCATTTACGTGCCTCCTCCATAACTCTTCCTACTTTAGCGCCCCTCACACCCCCTTCCCTCATATACCTCCACTTGATATATACAGCCATTACTCTCAGTCCTAAAGGCAACAAACCTAAACCCCCTCTTCGAACATCCGTCATAACTACCTCCTTACTTAACCATGCCCTCCCAAATCCCCACACAAACTTCAGCACCCTCCTCTGCATTTCTACAATATATCGTACCTCTAAGGGAAAAACCTCTGCCACCCCCCATACCTTGCTATAGACAAGTGAATTTACCACCACTACCCTCTGATGTAATGCTAAGTCCCTCGCACTTAAACCTCCTAGTCTACTTAAAACCTTACCCGTGACAGACTCCGAATTTACCCTTCTGCATGCCTACACTTCCGCCATATTCCATATCCCACATACCCTGATTTTGTCAACCACTGTCCATCCTAACCCCATCCCCAAGCCCCCCCTATCCAATTACCTACCTCTAGTAACCTTGATTTCACCGTATTAACTCTCATTCCGGTATTCATACCAAACATCTGAATCACTCCACCCACCCTCCTTAACTCCTCCTTACCCCGTAGCAAAACAGTAGTATCATCCACATACCCAACGATGCCCCCTTTGCATCCCCCTTCCATCTCCTGTTTGTCCATCACCCTCTCAACAGACTCATAAAAAGGATTCTGCACACACGCAAAGAGCAGCTGTGACATCGGACAGCCCTGCCTCAAACCTCTCTCCATCGGTACACTTCCACCCAACCTCCCATTGACCTGTACCCTTACCTCTGCCTCAGCATACAGGGTGTTCACCCACCTCACTGCCCCCTCCCGAAACCCCAACCTCTCTAAGCAAACCCCTAAGAAATCTCTGTCCACGCAATCATATGCATTCACCCAATCTAAACCTAGTATTCCCCCTCCCGTACATCTCTCTAGAAAATCCCTAATCAACCCATGTCCATCCCTCATCCTTCTTCCCGGAATTCCCAACTGCCCCCTATGTAACACTAAACCCAACACTTTCCTCATTCTGTTGCCCAAAACCTTAGCAAAAATCTTGTAATCCGAGCACATTAACGTAATCGCACGGTAATCATTCAAAACTCGGCATTCCTTCTTTTTGGGCACTAAAACCGTGACACCCGTTCTTTGCGATTTCCCCATCCTCCCACTACTTAACATACAATTCAAAACCCCCACCAGACAATGCTGTACACTCCCCCAATGACACCTATAAAAATCGTTTGGTATGCCATCTATGCCTGGGGTTTTACCCTGGCACATCCCAAAAACTGCCTCCTCCACCTCCTCTACACTAATACTACCCTCGATTCTGTCACTGTCCTGCTCACTTAATACCCTATTAAACCCTTCATCCCCAAACTGTCCCTCACCCACTCCCCCGCCAACCCTCCTCCACTTCTCCCTAAACCAAAAATCTGCATACAAACTAATATTTTCCGTGGTGGATAGGCCTTGACCCTCCTCAAAGCCACCCCCCCCCTGTACCTGCCTCAATATACGCCAAGGTGGTTTTCGCCTGCCGTTCCTTAAACCTCCTTAATACAAAACCCGATGGCCTATCCCCCCTTAAAACATCCTCCAACCCTGCCCTAACTCTAATTGCCTCAAATTTTTCATTGTGAATTTCCGCCAACCTATTTCGCAAACGTTCCATGTCCTCACTCCGCCCCACCCGTTCCTCTGCATAACAGTCATTTAAATGACCCTCAAGATAATTTTGTAGACCATAGCTCCACCTCGCCATCTCCTTACCCCGTACTTTAAAAAATTTCGCGATTTCAACTTTAGCCCTCATTTCCCACCAATCCAGCAAATCCATTTCCATATTCCTAGTCTCCCAAAAGGATGTCCACCAATCTTCAAACCCTGTAGGGTCACCCTCGTCCCTAAGTAGCCTCACATTTAATTTCCAGTATCCTGCATAAACTCTCACTATGCCATCTTCCCTCAAATCTGCTATAACAGCACGATGATCAGAAAAACCCACATCGATAGTCCTCACCCTCTCCACACCTATGCCCTGCCTAACATAAATCCTATCTAACCGTGCCTCATATCCCCTACGAATAAAAGTGTGCTCCACTCCATATCCCCTACTTCCCACCACATCTACCACTCCAACATCTCGCAAAACATCCCGCAGAACCCCCAAAACACAACCCGCCCCCCTCGGAACCACATCACCATTCCTAATGACACAATTCCAATCCCCACCAATCACCGTAAAAGCAGGTAAACCTCTCAAGTGATATATCAGAACATCGCGTACAAAATCCACCTTCACTCTAGCGTTACTAGTTGCTGGCATGTACACACCTACAAAACTAACCCTCCTGGCCCCCCAAAACCCATCCACCCTGACAACCCTCCCACCCCCCCCTCCTCCCAACCCAGGATACGCAAAGGACTGGTCTCCTTTACCGCCACAGCCACACCTCCTTTCAACCTCAAAGCATCACATGTAAACAACAACAACTCACATCCTAACCTATGGTTATGTTCCTGCAAAAAACAGACATCAATACTAAATCTCCTCAAAACCCACTCTAACCATACCCTCTTGACCTCGGTTTTAAGACCGTTTACATTGAAAGTTACACACCTGAATTTTACAAGAATGGCGGCTTACCCCTGTGCCGCTGAGGCTTACTTGGTCCTCCTTTCATAGGTCTCGGTTCTTCTCTATCAATCCCTCGTTCCTGCCCTTCAACCCCTCCCTGTCCCTTCCCGCCTAGCTTCCCATTGCTCCCCCCTCCTCCCGGACTTGCCTTTGCTACCACAGCTGCCCACATCTTCTTCCCAGGCCTCTGCGCTGGTGTGAGGACTTTGTCCATGTCTGATGCCCCCGCTGATCTCTTGCGGGAGCTACCCTCTACACACATTTCTTCTGCAACCACATCTTCTTGATGGACCTCCACCACCACATTGCTCTCCTTTCGAACCTCACTCAAGTCTTCCTTACCCTGCTTCTGTTCATCCATCACCTTGTCATCACCTGACCTCACATCACTTTCCACACCATGCTCCGACTCTTCCCAAAAATCCTTCAGCACAGCCTCCAAAATCCCGTCCTGAGCTGACTCTGTAGTACCTAACGGTCTGTCTGGCAGCGATATTCCCTCCTCCCCCGTTTCCACTGGTAGTGTAACACACGTCTCCAAAACCACCTCTGCTCTGTCGACCTCTTCACTCCATAGGCCTGTGCCCCAGCTTTCCACTTCACCCGTCATAACGTCCGCGGCTTCTAATGGCATATCCACAGAAGCTGTCTCCTGACGCCTAGGGCCCTGTCTCCTGGGGCATTGTGCCACCATGTTGGTATCGGCCTCCTCAGGGTCATTTTCAGTGTGAAGGATCCTTCCGGCATCCCCCCTTAAGAGCTGTCCCTCCACATTCCCATGCTCGTCGAGTGTACAGTCCCATAACCACTGAACACATCTTGTAGGCTGTACGCTGTTGCCTCAAAAGGTACATTCCTTACCTTCACCCAAGTAAAATACTTAGACACATCATGCAAGCATACTTCCACTGCCGTATTGATACTCATCCGCCTTTCTTGAAATTCGTCGACGATGGTAGAGTAGAAGTCAGCCCTCATGAACTTCACGAAGACCCGTGACATACCATTCAGTGCCACACCATACAGTTCTTCATTGGGGATGCCATAACAGTCCCTGATAATGCTTGGCAGGAGAAAGTTCATCGTGGCGTTGCTTAAAGATCCTCTAACCAGCTCAATGCAGACAGTATTTATGCGCCGGTACAGTCGGTCCGCCATCTTGGTGCTAATGCTATGTTTTCCTCACCAGGTGGCGTGCAAGAGAACCTGTAGAAGCGTCCTCTCTCCCCGCAGGTCGAGAGACGAATGATATATATATATATATATATATATATATATATATATATATATATATATATATATATATATATATATATATATATATATTACTTAAAACATTGGTACAATAAAAGCGATGATAAATTATAATAAAATGTCTATGATATGTACTAAGAACAAACTCAAAAACCATCCCCAGTTACAGAAAGTAATACATAGATCGCAATTACGATCTTACATCAAACAAGCCTGCATTATACAATTTAAATATTGCCAGTGTTGCTACACAGCTGGTGCAACCCCTTCCCCCTTTCGCCTACACACACACATTGTTAAGAACTCATATTCATTCATTTGAATAAACTTGATATTAAATAACCTCAATTTAGGACTTATCCTAACTCATCTTTACACTGTAGGATAAGTACACTAGATACACAATACCTTAAATAAGACAACCACATTTTACAAGATACATTTTGAAACGCTTTTATAGAATACCATAAAGGTGTTATTACCCTAAACAACAGAAACTTTTCACACTTAATATATCCCCCCCCAAAAAAAAATAAACACCCTAACCGCTATCACCAACATGCTTACTTACATCCTTACAGTACAATAAGGAATAACCTTAAGTATATAATCATCGGTGTTCACAATAACACCAAAGACAAAGTACATTTAATATAAACATAAGTGTGTTATAACCTAGTCTAATACAATGTCACCTCAACCAGGTGACAATAACTGCCAGTGATAAATATTTCTAGGAACATTACAACAGTGACGTTCAACTTAACCCTAAGCAACGCATATATAAACTTTTACTTGTAACCTTACCATTTCTACCGTAAAGAGCTAAATAAAAGAGTACTCCCCATGATGACAGCCCCGTGTCCCGCTTATATGCGGACATCCTCCATCATGCAAAAAAAGTCTATGAATACACATGGGGTACAGGAAAAAACACATTTTGCACTTATGCTGGCCGCTGGCGCAGACAGCCACAACTTTGACATGCCCATACCTATCCTATAACACATGTGCGTTACACATCCGATAAAGTATGCTATTCAAACACACTCGCACTCCCAACAAATTCACACACATCCATTACAACTGTCAACCCCAAGGAGGCGACCCGGTTTCATACCTCTGACATCCCTTCCCACAGTAGCATATACCAACCCTAACCTACCCCTCCCTCCTGATTTACAGTTCTACTAAAACTCCTAACGTAAGTTCTCTGTATCCCACTGGAAAATCCTGCTCCTACCTCCACCCATAAATATCCCTGTTTCGACACAACGTTTTATGAAACGTAACCGCTAATACCCGCCGCTTCACCTTGCTAACCCCTTTCCCCTGCATTCCCTACGATATGTATATATAATCTAGTGGCGACGGTCTGGAGTTTTGAGACTCTCTGACCGCGGGTTCATTCCCGCCCGTGGTATGGTTTAATATACCATAATGTACCCCACATTCCTAATGATACTCTCATCCAAACCCTTTTTACCCCCTATCCTATGCAGCACCCTGCTCAACCAACTCCTGACGCTCCCCTTCCCCTCACAAAAATACACTACGTGGAACGCTGAATCCTCCCCTTAGCTTGGAACTATAGACCAATAAGCCTAACCTCCATTGTGGGAAAATTTATAGAATCAATAATTGCCGAGGCAGTTCGTAGCCACCTTGAAAAGCACAAATTAATCAACGAATCTCAGCATGGTTTTACAAAAGGGCGTTCCTGCCTTACGAATTTATTAACTTTTTTCACTAAGGTATTTGAGGAGGTAGATCACGGTAATGAATATAATATTGTGTATATGGACTTCAGTAAGGCGCTTGACAGGGTCCCACATCAGAGACTATTGAGGAAAATTAAGGCACATGGAATAGGAGGAGAATTTTTTTCCTAGATAGAGGCATGGTTGACAAATAGGCAGCAGAGAGTTTGCATAAATGGGGAGAAATCAGAGTGGGGAAGCGTCACAAGCGGTGTTCCTCAGGGGTCAGTTTTGGGCCCCCTGTTGTTCACAATCTACGTAAACGACATTGATGAGGGCATAAAGAGCGACATAAGCAAGTTTGCCGATGACACCAAAATAGGCCGTCGAATTCATTCTGACGAGGACATCAGAGCACTCCAGGAAGATTTGAATAGACTGATGCAGTTGTCGGAGAAGTGGCAGATACAGTTTAATATAGACAAAAGTAAAGTTCTAAATGCTGGACAGGAAAATAACCATACCACATATAAACTAAATAATGTCGATCTTAATATTACTGATTGCGAATAAGATTTAGGAGTCCTGGTTAGCAGTAATCTGAAACCAAGACAACAGTGCATAAGTGTTCGCAATAAAGCTAACAGAATCCTTGGCTTCATATCAAGAAGCATAAATAATAGGAGTCCTCAGGTTGTTCTTCAACTCTATATATCCTTGGTTAGACCTCATTTAGAATATGCTGCACAGTTTTGGTCACCGTATTATAGAATGGATATAAATGCTATGGAAAACATACAAAGGAGGATGACAAAGTTGATCCCATGTATCAGAAATCTTCCCTATGAGGATAGACTGAGGTCCCTGAATCTGCACTCTCTAGAAAGGCGTAGAATTAGGGGGGATATGATTGAGGTGTATAAATGGAAAACAGGAATAAATAAAGGGGACGTAAATAACGTGCTGAAAATATCTAGCCTAGACAGGACTCGTAGCAATGGTTTTAAGTTGGAAAAATTCAGATTCAAGAAGGATATAGGAAAACACTGGTTTGGTAATAGAGTTGTGGATGAGTGGAACAAACTCCTAAGTACAGTTATTGAGGCTAAAACGTTGTGTAGTTTTAGATAAATACATGAGTGGGTGTGGGTGGGTGTGAGTTGGGCCTGACTAGCTTGTGCTACTAGGTCAGTTGTCGTGTTCCTTCCTTAAGTGACTAGGTTGGGGCATTGGCTTAAGCCGGTAGGAGACTTGGACCTGCCTCGCATGGGCCAGTAGGCCTGCTGCAGTGTTCCTTCTTTCTTATGTTCTTCTTATGTTCCACATATTCCACAACCCCCCCTCAACCACCCGTCTATCCCCGTAGAACCACACCCAACGGTAAGCAAGCAAGATAATCTAGGTAAGACCCCAGCGGGGAAGACTGGATAGACAAAGACTAGATCTTGAGAGGAGTGTCCTTAGTCTTAGAGATAGAGCCAGGGCTTAACCCAGCAGCAGAGCTGTGCGTGAAGGAGTTTGTGGGAACTTGAGAGCCAGGATACACAGGCAAGCTTGATCGATGACTTGGGAGCACTGCTGTGTGCATCTCATCAGCGTGGTGTTGCCTAGCTTGTCATTGGTGGAGACTGGCGAGAGGCGTGCTTGAGGCGGCGACTAATGATGACGTGACTTATGTGCGATCGTCCCAGGTAGTGTAGGAGCCGTTGGTAATTCTTCTATATGCTGATTTTGAGAGCAGGACAAGTTTTACCCGGTGCTGTTTATCGTTGCCAAGGTCTTCTAGTAAAGCGTTAGTGGTCTGTAGGTCGGTCTGTGGTGCAACAGTGTACTTGACGTGGCCATATTGTATGCTGTATATTGCTTGGCCTGCATGCAGGACCTGGCAGTCTTACTTGCATGTGTACAGGGTGATAGGTGCGGTGGGTCTGAGGTTCAGGTCTACTATCGTTTTTTCCTAATGGTGCTGGAGTTTCTTGTGGTGGATTTTCCGGTGGAAGTATTTATGCTTTTTTTGCCATCGGTGATTGAAGTGGAGATGGGGAGAGTAGGTCGGCAGTGGTGGTGGCGGTCTCAGGTAGATCAGGTGAGGCTGCTGATTGGTCAGTGGCTGCGGTGGAGTTTGTTGTTGCTGCTGTTGTGTTTGTTGTATCTTGCGTTGTGGTTACAGGAGTGGTAATATTTACTGGTGCTTGGGTGAGCTTGATTATGTCAGCAGAAGGAGGAGAGTCTGGGAAGGTGAATGCCGGCATGTTTAGTCTAAAAAGTTCATTGATGGTAGTGTTGAAGGAGCCTGGTGCTGCCATGTTGTGCATGTGAGCATACAGTAGGCAGTACTGTATTTTGGTGGAGTCACATGCAGGTGTGGAGGTAGTGGTGGTAGAGTGTTGGGTTGATTTCAGGAGTTTGGTGGTGTCAGCCTGCAGCTTGGCGATACCAGCATACGTGGGTGATCTGGATGGAGACTTCTGATCTGTTTCTATGTTCTTTTTGATGATTTCACGATGGGTGGGACATTTAGCTGCGAGAGTGTGGTGGTTATTCTTGCAGTTTAGACACTTGAGAGCAGCAGTGGAAGTGCATGTCCTGGAGTCGTGGCCCTCAGTACCGCAGGTGGAACAGAATTTCTTGTCTTTGGTGGGGCAGTCTTTTGTTGAATGGAGGTATGAGAAACAGGTCCAGCATTGAGTGAAGTGGTGGTAACGTTCAGCTTCAATGTGGCAGGCGTTGATGAAGTAATAGTAGATGGCTAGTCCCTCAGCCATAGCTTGGGAAGCCATCGTGACGTCAGTAAAGGTGATCTTGAGCATTGAAGAGACCGTGGGAATCTTGGTAATGTTTTCCACGGTGGCCCAAGGTCTTCGACAGATTTTTTGAGGTCTTCGATGGTCTGAGACGTAATCAGTTTGTCCAAGCGCTTCAGAAAGACAGTCCTCTTAGCCCTTAAGACTGGAGAGGTAAAATTCCATACAAAAAACGATACATGACTTCATGCCCACGGGGTTGGAACCTCAACCTACTGAACCTATCCCATATACTTCCCTAGTCATACATGGGGAAAATTCCCTCCACTGGTGCCACTACCCTTCCCACTAACATCCTACACAGTCTACCTATTTTTACCTTCTCCAGATCCCGAACCAACACCAGAGTCCTCAAAACAGTTTCACACTCATGCAACTCTACCCCATTATACATATGTTTCAACCTACAATGTATCTTGACCAACCCTCTCCCACTTACACCTTCCTTCATCACCTCCCTCTTAATGAAGATACACTTGACCCTCTGCTTGAAATCCATCAATCCCCCCCCCTCCGATGCACAGGTAACATTACCACATCCCTTTTAAGCCAATCACAGCCCGAACCCCAAAAGAATTTAAAAACCCTCCTAAGTATGTTCGCAATTGCCGTCCCAGTTAAAGGGAAAACGGCTGTCACGTGCCATACCTTACTATACAATAAGACGTTAATAAAATTGCATGCTGCACAAGGGTCAAATGGTAAGGCCGCAATGCTCCCAAGTGACCCAGAATCCTGTCTACCAACCTAATCGAGTTTTCCACACGGGCAACGTCCAGATCGTCTTCATAGATAAGACCACAAATTTTTAACAAATTCGCCCACCTCGTCAGGACTGCACTACCCCTCCCCACCCAAGCTCCTAACCCCATAACTTTGGACTTTTCTGAATTTACTCTCATATCAATTGCACCTGCGAACATGTTTACTACCCCATCTATGGCATCCATTGACATTCCCTCCCTAACCAGAACAGTAGTATCATCTACATACCGTATTAGGACTGGCCAAACCCTCTCAATTCCACTCCCTTCTCCCTCACTAGTGCACATTTGCTGCTCCACCATTCTATAAAAGGGGTCCTCTATGCACGCGAACAATAGCTGGGTCACAGAACACCCCTGTCGAAGTCCCCTACCCATTACAAACCTCTTCCTCAGTCTTCCATTAATCTGTACCCTTGTCGTTGCTCCATGATACAACACATCTACCCATCCCACTATTTCTTCCCAAAACCCTGTCCCCTGAGGATAGCTCTCAATGCTTCTCACTCCACTCTGTCATATGCTCCTTGCCAGTCTAGTGCCACCAAAGCCCCCCTCCCCGCATTTTCTTCCACAAAATCCCATAGTAGCCCATGCTCCCCCACCATAGACCCCCCTGGCAACCCAAACTGAGTTTTCAATACGACCCACCCTACTACCTACTTAAACCTATTTCCCAAAATCTTAGCGAACAACTTGTAATCCGCGCATAACAACGATATTGCCCGGTAGTCCCTAAGCATATGCTGCCCCTTACCCTTTGGTACCAAGACTACTGCAGCTGTTGCTTGCTTTTCTCCCAACTCTCCCCTCTCCTTCATTAAATTTAATAACCTAACCAAAAACCCCCTCATTAGCTCCCAATGTTGCTTTGCCCTTTCGCATTTCACCTAAAGCCCTCCATATTTCCCCACCCTGTGTTTCCCTATCACTGTTTCCCAACCGTCATATCACACTCCCACACACCTGTTCTAAATCCCCAGCTCCTACCCCTTCCCTTTGCCAATACTGCTCATACCACTTATCTGCAAATGCCCCCATTCCATCTGTAGCTTGTATAACCTGACCCACCCTATACCCACTCACCGACTCATGAACCTCCACCCACGGAATAGCCATTGCCTGGTGTCGTTGCTTTTACCTACACAATACACATGACGATGGCCTATCGCCCCATAACACCTCTTCCACCCCCGCCATTACCCTCACTGCTTGGAACCTCTCGTCCTGTATTTTGCGCAACCTCCCCTTAATTGCCATAATGTCGTCTATAGGATAAGTACCCTCCACCGTCCCTCTTACATAACATCCCGTTAACCTGTCCTTCAAATAGTTAACAAGCCCATATTTTAAAGAAATGATTCATTTCCCTCTTGCATGTAATAATGCCAAATCTGTTCCTTAGCCACTCCATCCCACCACATCTCTACATCCTCCACCCCTTTTACCTCCTCCTCCCACAGTGTTGTAAAATCCTCCAACCCCTCCTCATCTCCTAACATATTCGTATTTAACTTCCAGTATCCCCTAGAGATACCAGCAAGTGATTCCCACTCCACCTCTGCCACTACCGCCCGATGATCTGAAAAAGCTACTTCTATTGTATGAGCAAACTTTGACAAGACCCCGTGAGATATATACAACCTATCTAACCTAGCCGTGTAACCCCTCCTTACGAAAGTATGCGCTACCTCCCCCCCCTCACCTACCACATCCCTCAACTGAACATCCACCAAGAGATTCTGTAAGGCTGCCGACACGTGCCCCACCCCTTTTGGCTCCACATCAGCCCTCCTAATAACACAATTCCAGTCCCCACCAACGATGGCCACCACAGGTAAACCACATAAGGAGAAAACTAGGTCATCACATACAAAATCCTGCTTTACTTTCACATCGTTTTCCGCTGGCACATACACACAAAGGTTACCCTCTGCCCCATCCACCACCCATCCACACGCAACACCCTCCCCCTTCTTCCCTTTCACTTCGTATCAACACAAACGGGCTCACCTCCTTTATCAATAAACTCGCACCAACTTTCAGACGTGCAGATGGCAGAGTCATTACCTTAAACCCTGCCACCTCCAGCACTCTCCCCTCCCTAAAATTATTTTTCTGTAGAAACACTACATCCACTCTATATTTACACAGTAGCATACAAAAACATTTCCTCTTCACACTATTACACAATCCATTCACATTCACACTCATACACCTAAGGCCTTCTTATAATTTCCAACCTTTCCTCCTCTCCTCCTCCTTCCCAGGGCCTCCTGCCCCAGGGCCAACATATGATTCCACACCATCCACCCTGCCCCCCTTCTTTCGAAGCCTCTTATCCTGGCTACCTCAACAATACTCTTCCTTCCTCTCAGACCTTTGCACCGGCGTCAGGACATCGTCTGAGTCTGACGCCGCCGCTCTCTTCCTCGTGATGCCCTCCACTGCCATGTTTTCTTCCGAGTCGTCACGATGGACCTCAGCCTTCACCATGCTCTGTTCCATGGAACACGGCGAAATCTCACGCTTACTGCTTGGCCCGTCATCCCTGCTATGGTTTTTACTGACCCATTCCTCCACAGGCAACGCCGCGCCTCTTACCAGCTCGGGAACATCATACTTAGGAGGCGGCATCAATGTCCTCAACACTTCCTCTAGCTCTTCCTCGAGCGCCATTACCTCCTCCTGCACTTGCACTTCTGCACTCTTCACCTGCCTAGTAACAGTTCCTGTTATGGCACAGCTTGCCTCACACACCCCAGTCTCAGCTATGGGATCCTCCACCTCTTCACTCCACAAGTGCCCAAGCCCTTGTTTTCGCGTGGGGCTTTCAACAACAGCTTCCACACTGGTAACTTCACCAGTCTGTGCAGGCGCCCTCCTCAACTTCACACACGCTGCTGCTATATGGTCATACGCCCCACATAACCTGCACATACATCTCTGTCTGGCGTATTATACCAAAACCTGTGTCCTGAAGTCCTACAACACGACGCAAGATGGTATGGGATGTCTCAGAGTCATCTTCAGGAAAAAGGTTCCCTCCAGAAGGCCCATGTAAGCACCAGCCGCCCACTTCCCCTGTTGTGTCAGATGTATGGTCCCATATGCCTCGAAAACACTCCTGATGTCAGCCTCGTCAGCCTCAAATGGGACATTATGAATCTTAACGCACGTAAAGTGGCGGGATATTGATTAAACGCACCTTCACAGCTGGAGTGGCATCAAGGCTTACGTCTTGGAATCGCATCACCAATGACTCGTACACGGACGTGGAATTCAGTTTTACGAAGATTCTGTATGCCCCATTCAGGGCTACACCATACACCTCATCCTGTATGCCATACGTCTCCCTAATGATGGTCGGGAGTAACACCTGTGCAGACGTGGGTAAAATCGCCCCACGAAGCAGCTCAATACCGATGGTATTTACTCGACGCCTCATACTCAGTACCATGTTGGTACAATGTTGCTCGCTTGAAAACATCAGAGGGGTGCAGAGCACAACCGCGCTCTAGTGCAATCAGGCAGCGAATGACCCTCTCGTTTAAGGACGGGCCCAATAATGGATGTGATTTTTACTTTACATTTTGCTTAAGAAGCTTTTTTTCAGTTTCATTTATTGCTTTGGGTCCTGTTTGATTCCTTAAGCACAAGTTCTATATTTTATATTTCTCTTACCAGTGCTCTGTATACACTGAAAAGTTTGCTCAATAAAAAGTGTTGGTGCACCTGCTGTTTGATTATTCAGTACAATAAGACCTACCTGTCATGGATCAGTATTCCTAAGTAGCACAGACCAACCATATTTATTAGGAAGCTTTAAATTAGTAGTAGCTAAACAGCCCCAAGGGAACTGGAGGTAATTCATTGATTTTAACATATCTGTGTTTTTACTTAAGTAAATGAGAATCTTGTTAACAGATTGAGGGCATATTTCAAGGAAAAGAGTAATCAAAGTTTTGGACGATGGATTTCGAAGGCGTCAGTGACTCTTTGGGTCATTTTGGCAGATACCAGAAATACGTGTTTCGTCTCGCTTGTATAGGGTTCTTAATACCTGGAATGCAAGTAGTCTCCATCACGTTTGTCGGCAATACTGTCAAACACAGGTAAGTCATTTATTCTGAAATATATATATATATATATATATATATATATATATATATATATATATATATATATATATATATATATATATATATATATATATATATATATATATATATATAAGTGCTTTTGTGACTTCTCACATTATCAAAGAACTATGAGATCAATATATCAAAGAAAGGCATTTAAAGGGCCAACTACACCTCACCAACACATCCCACAAGAAAGCAACACCACACACGCGTGACAACACCCGACTCTGTGAAACACACCTAATACTCAAACCAAGAATTAAAGAAGGGGCGAGCAGTATCACCAACTTTTTTTTTATCAGATTTCAATGGGATTGTGACAGTGGATTAAGGTGCTTAAAAAACAAATAGGCTGTGTTTGTTTTTACTGTTAGCCTTCAAGTTAGAAAAAAAATATTTTTGCACAATTTTATGGGTCCTAGGACTTTCCAGTTTCTACTAAATTGCAAAGATGTACAATGCTCCAGTTAACATCAGATGAAAGATAAAGACTAGATTAATAATGACACAGAGCAGTTTAATGATAATGTCAGTAGATTCCATAAAAAAATTTACAGTTTTTTTTATTTTTTAAGAGGAAAAAATCATTAACAAAAAACTGTTCACAAAATGGCAAATCCTCCCTGGGTATTTGTAGAACCATCATTCCTCAGTAACGTCTGCAAAAATCATGACAATTCAATGAATACTTATCGCAGGAGAGGGATTACAATGTCAATAACTTATTACTGAGCTTTTTTTTTTGTGAAACTAGGAAAGTCGCGCGCCAACTTTCAGCATGCTACACACCCCCTCTCTTCCTTACAGCCTGCCGGCTACTGAGGGACTTTGTCTGCTCTCCACACTAGCCAGCACACAAGTTGTTATGTACAGTATTTACAATGAAATAACCGTAAAAATCGTAATTTTGGGTGGAAAAAAAACTGCTAATTGCCTACATGTATTTTTGCTGACAGCAGAACAAAAAAATACATTTAATGAAAAACATACTTAGAAATATGATAGAAACAAGGTGATTGCATCAAAATCTTGCCGAAATTTTGTACTATTTTTCAGTAAGAAAACATTTTTTTCCATAATTTTTCAATTTTAATATCTTGATCACTGAAAAAAGGCGCGCCCCTTCCTTAAGAGTTTTTCCTTGTTTAATGTATCATTAAATTCTTTCCAAATTTTATTAATTATTAATGAATCTAATTTATGTAAACCAAAGGAAATATTCATATTATTTTCAAAACAGCTTTTTATGAAACATGATTCAATTATATTCCTGTCGACCATGGACTTGCTTGATGCAACTTTCTCATAGATAAAGAAATATTCAAAATTTATGAAATTGCTAATGATCAGAAATACCCAAGAAACGTATTTGATAAATCTTTTAAAATTGCTAGAAATACTTTTTACAATCCAAAAAGGGCCAACCAGCCTTATTCAACTAAAAATATTTTGGTTCTCCCTTACCATGAAAACTTGGTTGATATGCCTTCTCTTCTTAAGACTTTTAATATTAAAGTTGTATTCAAAAATCTTGATACAGTAAAAAAATCTTTTGAAAAAGAATTCCCCCCAAAATGCTGATGGATGTGTCTATAAGATTCCTTGTAAAATTTGTGATAAAGTTTATTACGGTCAAACTGGTAAAAGTCTAGAATTAAGATTAAAACATAAATATATTAGGAGAACTGGACAAGATTCCAATGCCCTATTAATTTATGTGAGAGATTTTAACCATCCAATTGATTTTCAAAAGGCTGAGAAAGTTGTATCAAGCAAATCAATGGTCGACAGGAATATAATTGAATCTTTTTTCATAAAAAGCAGTTTAGAAAAAATTATGAATATTTCATTTAGTTCATAAATTGGATTAATTTATAATCAATAAAATTTGGGAAAAAATTAATGATACATTAAATAATAATAAATCTTAATTCTTGGGTAGAGCATTAGGTGTGTTTCACAGAGTCGGGTGCTGTCACTCGTGTGTGAGGTGTTGCTTTGTGTGAGATGTGTTAGTGAGGTGTAGTGTTGACCCTTTATATGCCTTCTTTTGATGTTTTGTTTTCATAGTTCCTTGATAATGTGGCAAGTAATGAAAGCGCTTGGAATATCACTATTCATTCACAGTGGTTGTATTATATATATATATATATATATATATATATATATATATATATATATATATATATATATATATATATATATATATATTTATTATAACACTGGCCGATTCCCACCAGGGCAGGGTGGCCCGAAAAAGAAAAACTTTCACCATCATTCACTCCATCACTGTCTTGCCAGAAGGGTGCTTTACACTACAGTTTTTAAACTGCAAGCCCCTCGCACACAAAACCTCCTTTACCCCCTCCCTCCAACCTTTCCTAGGCCGACCCCTACCCCGCCTTCCTTCCACTACAGACTGATACACTCTTGAAGTCATTCTGTCTCGCTCCATTCTCTCTACATGTCCGAACCACCTCAACAACCCTTCCTCAGCCCTCTGGACAACAGTTTTGGTAATCCCGCACCTCCTCCTAACTTCCAAACTACGAATTCTCTGCATTATATTCACACCACACATTGCCCTCAGACATGACATCTCCACTGCCTCCAGCCTTCTCCTCGCTGCAACATTCATCACCCATGCTTCACACCCATATAAGAGTGTTGGTAAAACTATACTCTCATACATTCCCCTCTTTGCCTCTAAGGACAAAGTTCTTTGTCTCCACAGACTCCTAAGTGCACCACTCACCCTTTTCCCCTCATCAATTCTATGATTCACCTCATCCTTCATAGACCCATCCGCTGACACGTCCACTCCCAAATATCTGAATACATTCACCTCCTCCATACTCTCTCCCTCCAATCTGATATCCAATCTTTCATCACCTAATATTTTTGTTATCCTCATAACCTTACTCTTTCCTGTATTCACTTTTAATTTTCTTCTTTTGCACACCCTACCAAATTCATCCACCAATCTCTGCAACTTCTCTTCAGAATCTCCCGAGAGCACAGTGTCATCAGCAAAGAGCAACTGTGACAACTCCCACTTTATGTGTGATTCTTTATCTTTTAACTCCACTCTTCTTGTCAAGACCCTCGCATTTACTTCTCTTACAACCCCATCTATAAATATATTAAACAACCACGGTGACATCACACATCCTTGTCTAAGGCCTACTGTTACTGGGAAATAATTTCCCTCTTTCCTACATACTCTAACTTGAGCCTCACTATCCTCGTAAAAACTCTTCACTGCTTTCAGTAACCTACCTCCTACACCATACACCTGCAACATCTGCCACATTGCCCCCCTATCCACCCTGTCATACGCCTTTTCCAAATCCATAAATGCCACAAAGACCTCTTTAGACTTATCTAAATTCTGTTCACTTATATGATTCACTGTAAACACCTGGTCCACACACCCCCTACCTTTCCTAAAGCCTCCTTGTTCATCTGCTATTCTATTCTCCGTCTTACTCTTAATTCTTTCAATAATAACTCTACCATACACTTTACCAGGTATATTCGACAGACTTATCCCCCTATAATTTTTGCACTCTCTTTTATCCCCTTTGCCTTTATACAAAGGAACTATGCATGCTCTCTGCCAATCCCTAGGTACCTTACCCTCTTCCATACATTTATTAAATAATTGCACAAACCACTCCAAAACTATATCCCCACCTGCTTTTAACATTTCAATCTTTATCCCATCAATCCCGGCTGCCATACCTCCTTTCATTTTACCTACAGCCTCACGAACTTCCCCCACACTCAAAACTGGCTCTTCCTCACTCCTACAAGATGTTATTCCTCCTTGCCCTATGCACGAAATCACAGCTTCCCTATCTTCATCAACATTTAACAATCCCTAAAAATATTCCCTCCATCTTCTCCAATACCTCTAACTCTCCATTTAATAACTCTCCACTTCTATTTTTAACTGACAAATCCATTTGTTCTCTAGGCTTCCTTAACTTGTTAATCTCACTCCAAAACTTTTTCTTATTTTCAACAAAATTTGTTGATAACATCTCACCCACTCTCTCATTTGCTCTCTTTTTACATTGCTTCACCACTCTCTTAACCTCTCTCTTTTTCTCCATATACTCTTCCCTCATTGCATCACTTCTACTTTGTAAAAACTTCTCATATATATATATATATATATATATATATATATATATATATATATATATATATATATATATATATATATATATATATATATATATATATATATATATGTATATATATATATATATATATATATATATATATATATATATATATATATATATATATATATATATATATACATATATATATATATATATATATATATATATATATATATATATATATATATATATATATATATATATATATATATATATATATATATATATATATATATATGTACATATATATATATATACATGTATATATATATATATATATATATATATATATATATATATATATATATATATATATATATATATATATATATATATATATGTCGTGCCGAATATGTAAAACTGGTCAATTAGCGAGAACTCATTTAAAATTAAGTCCTTTCTGAAAATTTCTCATTTACGTTTAAAGATATATTTTTTTCATTAATTTTTATGTAAAAATTTATAATTTTGCACCAAAAGAATCCTTGAAAACTTACCTAACCTTATTATAACAAGAACAATTTATTTTTGCCTAACCCAACAAAATATATTTTAGATTTGTTTGCAGTAATTTAATACTAAACAAACACAGCGAAATGTATTTTTTTTTCCTTAGGTTCAGAATGATTTTTTCGAAATTATTGCATACACAAATTTTCGCTTCTCCTATATGGCAAGATGAGCGTTGCTATTTAAGCCAAGATCGCAAGTTCTGCCTATTCGGCACGACATATCTATATATACAGTGGACCCCCGGTTAACGATTTTAATCCGTGCAAGAGGGCTCATCGTTATGCGAAATAATCGTTATGCGAATGAATTTTCCCCATAAGAAATAATGGAAATAAAATTAATCCGTGCAAGACGCCCAAAAGTATGAAAAAAATTTTTTTTTACCACATGAAATGTTAATTTTAATACACACAAACTGAAAAAGGCATGCACAATTAAATGACACTTACTTTTATTGAAGATCTGGTGATGATTGATGGGATGGGAGGAGGGGAGAGAGTGTGTTAGTGTTTAGAAGGGGAATCCCCTTCCATTAGGACTTGAGGTAGTAAGTCCTTTTCTGGGGTTACTTCCCTTCTTCTTTTAATGCCACTAGGGCCAGCTTCAGAGTCACTGGACTTCTTTCGCACAAGATATCTGTCCATAGTGGCCTGTACCTCTCGTTCCTTTATGACTTGCCTAAAGTGTTTCACAACATTGTCAGTGTAATAATCACCAGCACGGCTTGCAATAGCTGTGTGAGGGTGATTTTCATCCATGAAGGTTTGCACTTCAAGCCACTTTGCACAGATTTCCTTAATCTTTGAAGTAGGCAACTTCTTCAATTTCTCTCTCCCCTCCTCCGAAGCAATTTCCTCAGGTGTGGCCTCTTGCTGTTGAAGTTGATCTAGCAGCTCATCAGTGGTTAGTTCTTCATTATCCTCCTCCACCAACTCTTCCACATCCTCCCCACTAACCTCCAACCCCAAGGACTTTCCCAATGCCACAATGGATTCCTCAACTGGCACAGGATTCTCAGGGTTAGCCTCAAACCCTTCAAAATCCCTTTTGTCTACACATTCTGGCCACAGTTTCTTCCAAGCAGAGTTCAAGGTCCTCTTTGTCACTTCCTCCCAAGCCTTACCTATAAGGTTTACACAATTGAGGATATTAAAGTGATCTCTCCAAAAACTCTCTTAGAGTCAGTTGAGTTTCTGAGGTCATTACAAAGCACCTTTCAAACAGAGCTTTTGTGTACAGTTTCTTGAAGTTGGAAATAACCTGCTGGTCCATGGGCTGCAGGAGAGGAGTGGTATTAGGAGGCAAAAACTTCACCTTAATGAAGCTCATGTCCCCATAAAGTCGCTCTGCCACGTCTGTAGGATGACCAGGGGCATTGTCTAACACCAGGAGGCACTTAAGTTCTAATTTCTTTTCAGTTAGGTAATTTTTCACATTGGGGGCAAATGCATGGTGTAACCAGTTATAGAAAAATTCCCTAGTGACCCATGCCTTACTGTTTGCCCTCCACAGCACACACAAATTATCCTTGAGGACATTCTTTTGCCTGAACGCTCTGGGAGTTTCAGAGTGATACACTAATAAAGGCTTCACTTTGCAATCACCAGTAGCATTGGCACACATCAACAAAGTAAGCCTGTCTTTCATAGGCTTATGTCCTGGGAGTGCCTTTTCCTCCTGAGTAATGTAGGTCCTGCTTGGCATTTTCTTCCAGAACAGGCCTGTTTCATCACAATTAAACACTTGTTCAGGTTTCAGTCCTTCAGTTTCTATGTACTCCTTGAATTCCTGCACATATTTTTCAGCCGCTTTGTGGTCCGAACTGGCAGCCTCACCATG
>NW_027196047.1:0-25000 GCF_038502225.1 Cherax quadricarinatus | reverse complement strand
ATGATACGGCCGTGGACTAGTTTGGTTTTAATTGGGTAGGAGTGAGTACACAACGGGCAGTGTGAGGGAGTGACCGCAAGCCAGTCCGTGGAGGGGGAGCACCTGTGTCTGTCACGTCGGTCGGTCTAGGAGTGAGAGAGGGTGGGCTGTGCTTCCCACTGACCTAGGTAGGCCTACAGAGGGCAGCACTGAATGCCGCGAAATATGAACTAGTCAGAGCAGACGGCTAGGCTGTGTGCTCTGACAGTACAGGCTGTCTACATTTGCTCGGCCACGCACCTCGCGTCGTCCCGACGCGACAATACTGGTGGGCCCATAGGTATAAAGGAATTACACTAGCTACCCCAGAGAGGGACTGGCTTTCGCTCACTAGTAAATCAAAAATGGACAAAAAAAATGCAACAGGCAAAAAAAAACTCTCCCAACCAGGGGAAGAGAAAACTGGTTTGCCCGCGCTGTTTCATAGAGTAGAGAGCCCGGAGACGTCAGCACTGGAACTAAAATCTTCTATATACAGGTTGTCCGCAGGGCTGAACATCAGTTGACCACTCGTCTACGAACGTTGTTGCACGCTCACATCTGCAATGACTGACAGTAGCATTTCCTAAGGTGTGACATGTGACTCAGAGGGCAGCACTGCCCTGACCGTAATACAGGCTTTTTTTCTTTAGTTATAAAACACTGCTGCACATACCTACAATAATACTATATCCATGGAATTCATTACACTCTGGGTACCCTTCTAAAAGTATTTACATAATTACATGATGTTGTCCACCCTGACTCTATTATCGACTAGCTATACAATGTGTGTGCATTTATACCCATTTCTGCAAGCAAACAATTAGCATAACTAGCGTAGGAGTCAGACAAGTCAGTAGGTACGTCAATGTCACAGAAATGTACTGTTGTCCTGGGTCGCAGGCCATAAGTATGGAGCCTTACTGGGCCGTCTTCCGTACCAGTAGTAGTGGGAGAAGGGATAGACGGTTTGTCCCTAACATTAGTCTGATCGTGGCGTTGCAACGCACGCGCCTCCAGCTCTGCTTCGGCCTGCATATGGTCCACATACTTCATGTGATCAAGGTGGGCTTCCTTGATAGTTCCCGTAGCAATCTCCCTCACCTCGAACTTATTGCCATGGAGCTGTCGTAGGACACGGTAAGGACCCACAAACTTTGGGACAAGTTTGTGCATACCTGGGGTCTGCACTGGGTTGAGCAACATAACTTTGCAACCTGGTTCCACTTTGCTTTCCTTGGCGCGGGCATTGCGCTCAGACGTGAACCTATCAGTAGCTTTCATAAGGTTCTCTCGTACCCGCTGGAAGACAAGCTGCGTTGTCCTCATCTTTACTACACTGGGGTTATCAGTATCGTAAGTAGGTCTAGGTGGAGTAAACAGAATTTCATATGGTAAGCGCTTGTCATAGCCATACAAAGCAAAATGAGGTGTCTCACCGATCGAGCTGTTGAGGGAGGAATTTAATGTACACTGAACATCTGGGATAGCCTCATCCCATGTAGTACAACTTGGGTTAACGGTTACTCTGAGCACCTCCAGGACTTTGCGATTAGTACGTTCAGCAAGACCATTACTCGCAGGGTGGCGTGGAGCTACTGGCGCTTGATGAATGTTGAATCTGGAGCAAAGATCCTGCATTATGCCATTTATAAACTCAGACCCATTGTCTGACAGAAGGACACGTGGGCAAGTATGACGAAGAACAACATGCTCACGGAAAGCACTAGCGACCGTTTCCGCGGTTTTATCAGGAATGGGTACTAATTCACTGTACCGCGTCAAGTTATCTACCATTACAAGCAGGTGCTTATTTCCCTTCTCCGAGGTCGAGAAGTTCGTCAACAGGTCGACAGAAGTTCTCTCCCAGGGCTCCTTTGTAATGGGATACTTTAGAATGGGGTTAGGACCTGTAATGGTACCCTTGTGCTGTAGGCAAACAGCACACTGGTGTACATGCTTGGCAATGTCCGCTGCCATCTTAGGCCAGAAATATTTCATTCGTGCCTGTTTGATACTGCGGTCCTTCCCGGGGTGCGCTACACCTGGGACATTGTGGATCAACCTAAGAGTAGCTGGTATCATGGACTCTGGTATCACCAGTTGGTATACGGTTCTGCCGGGGTCCACCAGCTGTGCAACACGGCACAGTACTCCTTGGTTGACCACCAAATCCTTCAGTGGAACGGGAGACTTGACCTGTAAGTCAACGTCCTCCTTGGTCAGGAAACGAAGGACTGGAGACCACACAGGGTCCTGTCGTTGGGCTCTCTCGAGATCCTCAACAGAGAACGAATTGCCGACACTCACGAATGCTATATGTCTCGACAGGGCATCAGCTACAACATTTTGCTTACCTGGGACATAGCAAATTTCAGGGTTGTAGTCATTGAACGTAAGCGACCACCGAGCATGCTTTCCCGAGAGGTTCTTATTTGCAAAAAGGGCCAATAAGGGTAAATGATCTGTATAAATCTTGATAGGATAATGATAGATGATATCCCGAAAATGACTCAGGGCCCATACAATGGCTAAAGCTTCTAGCTCTGTCACTGAATAATTGACTTCCGCTTTAGTAAGAACACGGCTAGCATAGGCAATAGGCTGTTGCTTACCATTAGATTCCTGTGACAAGACTGCACCGATGCCAACTTTGCTGGCATCAGTCGTCAAGGTAAATGCCTTGGTGAAATCAGGGAATCTAAGGGTTGGGGCTGATGTTAACTTGTTCTTAAGAATGACAAAAGCTCGTTCCTGATCACACGTCCACTCAAAAGGGGCATCCTTCTTGAGTAAGCGTGTCAGGGGTGCAGCAATGGTGGAGAAACCTGCGATAAAGGTGTGGTAGAAACCCGCCAGGCCTATGAAGGACTGGACTGCATCCGCCGTCATGGGTCTGGGGAATTTCTGCACGGCCGAGATTTTAGACTCGTCCGTCTTTATGCCATTCTGAGTCACTACGTGACCCAGAAATTTTATTTCCTTCCGGAGGAAATGACATTTGGAGAGCTTTACCTTAAGATTTGCCTGAGCTAGCCTGTCCAATACCCTGTCAAGTTTCTCAAGATGTGACGGGACATCTTGCGACATGACTATGAGATCATCCAGGTAGACCATGAGCGTGCCACCTAGGAGGGTACGGAAAATTGTCGTCATCAAACGACTAAACGTGATTGGGCTTCCGCGCAAGCCGAAGGGCATCCTCCTGAACTGGTAATGACCAGTTGGCGTAGAGAAAGCTGTCAACTCTCTGCTCTCATCATCGAGGGGGATCTGCCAGAACCCTTGAAGAAGATCAAGAGTTGAAAAGACCTTATTATCGCCGATGTTCTGCAACAGGTCGTTCAGAACTGGCAATGGAAAGCGGTCTGGGATGGTACATGCATTCAGTTTCCTGTAATCAATAACAGGGCGCCAGGTTCCGTCTTTCTTGGGAACCAGAATAAGGGGAGCATTCCACGGGGAAGTGGACTCCTCAATAACTCCATCACGGAGCATCCGTGTAATGAGTTCTTCGGCGAAGACTCTTTGCGCATGTGGCAGGCGATACGCAGGTACATAAATGGGTTTAGTACCTTTGTCAAGTGGAATACGGTGAGAGATCAGTGGGGTCAAACCCATCGACTCACCATCTAGTGCAACTGCAGAACGTGCACGATTGAGAACCTGGAGAAGTTTTGGGACCTCTTCAGGATAGTCTGTCAAAGCTAGATCATCTTCCTGCACTGGCTGGGTGTTGGAAGAGTCAGCAGCAGACTCGCCTGAGAGAACTGCACTCACAAGGAAGTCAGCTGGGGCTTCACCCTCCACTCTCACCGGGAGAGGGAATCTGGCAAGATCGACAAGTGAGGTATTCTTCCGCAGGGGAAATTCTCGACTATGCATGTTGACAACAGGGACTTGCAACTTACCACGTTGCACTGTGTGCAAGGATGGTTCAAGGGAGAGGCCCTTGACTCGGCATGTGTCGTTGTCAATCAGCACATGGTCTCCTTCAAAAGCTCTGCTCACGTACACCGTAACAGGAGTGAGCGAGTTAGCTGACAAAGTGACGTCATACTTTGTACAAGCAGTAACTCTGCTCGCTGATGCCATGACACGAGTCAGACAGTCGCCTGCCGACAGGGATACTGCGGCTTGACAACTGCTGGTCTCTACAACAGCGTCAGAGTTAGAGTGAAGGTTAGACTGGGCGTCCCCAGACTGGGTTTCACTGGTAACTATGCGCTGATGGCCAGGAGGTGATGGGCAACGAGCTCTACTACGAGGCCGATCAGGACAAGAGACCGACCCCGGGGAGAATGTGCTATGGAAACCACCGGTTTCCAACGATTCTAGGCACTGTGCATACTCTGAGACAGAGTAGCACGTAGTGGATCCTAAGCGCACGCCCCAGAAGGGCACATCCACTCCGTTGAATTCCGCTTTCCACTCAGCTGGATCTAAACGGATCCTAAGATCTGCCATGGTTTTGAACCCTATGAGCAGGTCACCATGGAAAACAATACCATCTACGACTAAGAATTTTGCGGACTGCTTGTGACCCTGGACCACAAATTCTAGCGTTGTGCGACCGCGAACCGTCAGCGGATTACCTGAGACTCCTCTCAAGGTCTGAATGGCAGACGGCTCTGTCAACATGGCCGCGTGAAGGCCAATGTCTCGGAAAAAAGTGGAGCGGACAATGTTAACCACCGAACCTGTATCTAGGAAAAGCTGAACAGGCTTATGGTGGACAGTGGACTCGATGAGCGGTCCACATGGGTTGTCATACCGAACATGAAGGCATGACAGGCCGACGAGATCCCCGGAGTCACAGCTGCTCGAGGCTCGACACTTGTTGACGAGGCTCGACCTGGAAGGTACGGTACGAGTCTCGGCAACAACGTCAAGACACTCTGTTTCCTCACTGTCGGCAAGCGTATCACTGCCCAGGGCGGCGAATGCATTGCGGACAGGGACGGAATACAGCGACTCCGACAGGGTTACTATGTCTTTCGCTGGTTTTGCGGACGCGCCTCTTCCCCCGAACTAGTGGAAGGGCTTCTACGAGCACGTGCATTGCGCGAAGACTGCTTGCTCCACTCCGCTGACAGCATACTTTGCAGCTTGTTACACTCATGGGAGGTATGACTGGAAGTATTGTGATACATACAGACTCCCTCGCGAGGCTGAGCATGGGGACGATGACGGTTACCTTGATACTGAGCATGGGGACGGTTACGGTTACTGGGATACTGAGCGTGGGGACGGTTACGGTTACTGGGATACTGAGCGTGGGGACTGTGACGGTTACTTTGCGGGGACTTAGGTTTGTAACACTCCGATCGGTAGTGCCCTCATTTGCCACAGTTGAAACAAGTCACTACACGCTTAGCGGGTGAGGTTGGGGGTGGTGTCTGCTGGCGGCGTTTCGCCCTGGTCCAGGAAGTCGATGACTGGCTTTTTGTATGAGACTGACTGTTGTTACTGTGGTCAAGATTTTTACTTAGGCGCGTGTTAGTGGGACTGGGGTTAGAAACTTTGTGGGCTGGCTGTCTGACAACAGCAACAAAAGTGACTTCCGGCTGCGACCGCGGGGTCACTGTGGACGGCGCCGGAAGGATGGGTAGGGGATCATCCGCAAAGCGGCAAACTTTGCCTTGCTCGGAAGGCGGCTTGAGCGAGTCAATGGCATCATATGCACCCAGGACGTCGTGCTGAGGGCCGAGTCCTAGCGCATCAATGGCAACCCAGAGGTTAGGGGCGGCATCCCTCCGCATGATGCCGACAGCCAGCATGGGGATGATGTCTTTAGCAGCAATACGGCCATCACCATCCACCCACTTAGTGGAGTTGATGGCATCAGTAAAGTCCGTGGCGGCTTGCTCGAACCGGCAAATGCAAGCCAGGGGGCTTTCGTGCCAGTATTGACATTCGGCCAAGACGCTGGTAACGATGTCAATGTAATGGCGTTGGCGACTACGCCGAAAATAACGCCTAAATTCCTCCTTAAGTTCATCCCAAGACTGAATCTTACAAACGCGCTTGAGCTGCACAAAGGCACCTATATCACCCTGGGTGAGATCCACTGCTGCAACAGCAGCACGAATGTACTGTGTATCCGTTGGACTATCAAATAGAGCCTGAACAGTCGTCTCGACTGACTGCAGCCATGGCTCTAAACTATTTGCACGACCGTCAAAAATAAGGGTCGGGTATGGACGATGAGCCGGCCCACTGGTGGTCGAGGCTTGAGCCACAAGTTGACCAACTGTCGCTGGGGCTTCGATGCCCTGCCGCGTGTTCACGCTGGCTGAGGCACCATTGCTGGCACCAGCAGAATCTGGACTAACGGCATGGCCACTGCGTGTCTTAGTCATGACGTCAATTGTTCAAATGCAAGTAGGTCACGAAGAGGGTAAACAGGTCAGAGCAAGAAATGGTATGCACTGGCTACAATTCAAAACAGAGTCAAAGAGAACTCAGCACCACAGTACTAGGTAAACTGCTTAGTGATAGAAATAATTTGAGCAAAACAACAATAAAAAGGGAAATAGTGGTACACTCTGAACACAAAATAAGAGATGTATGCAAGTGAATGTACTACAGGGAAGTGCACAAAATGAAGCTAAGGATAGCCAATTTCACCAGGAATCTGGCAACAAAATTTATGAAAAGGAGTTGAACTGTAAACACTGGTAGCAAAAATTGCACAAAAATCAAAATAAATCAGGTACTACACAACACTAAACTGTGCTGCATGCACAGTTTAAAAAGATTGCGGGTGCTAGCAGTTGCAAATTGAAACGCAAAAAAAAAGGGGTAATTCACTTGCACAAGGGAAGTTGGCACAGAAAAGATATCAGAGTATGGAATAGTGCCAAAAATCACAGAAAAAAAAAATACTGTCCAGAATTGCTATATTGCACGCAAAATAAAATTAAGAAAAATGCAAATTATTAAATTCAAGAATATGGCAAAGGTTAACTGGTGTTAGCAGGGTGTACACTGGCAAAAAAAAAAAATTCGCACAATCTCAAGGTCAAAATTAATTAACTTCACAAGGAATTTTGGTAATTAATGGTAAATAAGCAGGTTCCCAAAAATACACTCAATGACTTGGGTATACAAAATAGCAAAATGCAATGCACATAGGTGAATATTCACAGATAAAACATAGAATATATGTAGAGCAAATAAATGGGGAAACAGAAGAAAAGTTTAATGGGCTAGGCACAGATTGTATCACTGCAGGTAGAATAAACTAATACTTAAGTACTTGAAGATTACACTTATTAAAAGAAAAAAACACTAACAAACAAAACAGTGCAGGGGTGTCAACAATCTGTGGCTAACTTGCAGGTGCAACTAACAAAATAACAGCACACAGGAATTACATGTAACTGTATGTGAGAGGTAAATTGTATAAATGGTTAACACGGAACAATTTAAATCAATAACTGAGGTGCAAGAAGCAGAATAAAATACTGGAATTTAAAATGTAGGAGTGCAAAAATAAATTTACAAAATTTAAGAAGCTGTAGGTAAGTGGCAAAATGTGCACTGATGACACTGAACAATTTACTGAAGTATGGCTTCAGTAACTGTAACTGTATTGGTGCAGGACAGTTAAATAATGTCACAAAATATTAGGAAATGCTAGGTAAGTCACTGTTTACTTAACTTTGAGTGCAGGAGATGGACGAAGATACGGGTGCTGCAGGTCCTCGAACTTTCAGTGATGCTCTAGTGACACTACACGCCTCGTAGCATTTGTATACTGCTATGGGGCTTCAATGTCGTAGAAAAAAATTATCAGAATGGACTTGGGAAGAACAGGAAGGACCGGGGTAACTCTGTGGAGGTATAAGATATTAGAAGAACGTGGATACCCGGCGTGAACCACAGCTGTGTTGGTTGTTTACACTGGCAAGCGTGTCTGGGCGCGCTGACTGACTGCGGCTTCAGCACACGGAGAACAAAACATTTACTGCACTACTCGAACGTGCTAAAAAGAAGCTTAAGTGAAACTTTGAACTGGGACTAGTAAGTTTTACTGTAACAAATCACTGGGGAAAACAGAACTGGTGATGAACTGGGAATATAACAGCAAGGGAAAGGAAAAAAAAAATTAAACTGGGCAACACAAAAAAAAAAACTGCACTGGCTGGAGATACGTAGACGCTGAGTAGTTGTAGACACTATGATGAGTCACGAGCTGCTGTAGACGCTGAACTGAGCTGGCTTAGGGGCTAAGCCAACTGGGTTCCCACGTGGTTAAGCCAGGTAGAACTTCTTGGAGGAAACTGGGAAGAACACAACACACATGGACGGCGAGATGGACGTCGTTGCGTAGCAGAGAAGGCTGTAGAGGAGGCTGGTGTGTTTACGCGCTGATTAGGGTATAAACCAACCCCAGAGCTGCCTCGTGGTCACGCGTGGAGCCACACGAAGCCAACACACTAAACGGCCTCACCTCTACTTCTTGTAGCTGAGAAGGGCGTAGGGACGCTGTAGGAGGCAGGAGAATGGTGCTGGAGAGTGTTGAAGGGCTGTAGAGAGGGTGATGAGGTGACCACGTGACTGCTAAGGCTGGAGATGACGCCGTGACGCCTATGTCCAGATTTTGTGGGAAAAATCTAGGACGAAGATCTATCTCGGGTTCCGTCAAGACGCTGGGAGTAACAGATAACTCTTTAGGCCAGCAGGTGCGTTGGATGACGACGGATGATGTTGACTGGCGTCGACCGATGGTGTTGACCCCTCCACCCTGAAGAGGCTCACAATGCCGCTGACTCCGCTGTCACCACTGTTATTGCTGTTCTTACTGTTGAACAGCGGTTTAGTGCCGATGAAGGTAGCGCAGGTAGCAATGATATGGCCGTGGACTAGTTTGGTTTTAATTGGGTAGGAGTGAGTACACAACGGGCAGTGTGAGGGAGTGACCGCAAGCCAGTCCGTGGAGGGGGAGCACCTGTGTCTGTCACGTCGGTCGGTCTAGGAGTGAGAGAGGGTGGGCTGTGCTTCCCACTGACCTAGGTAGGCCTACAGAGGGCAGCACTGAATGCCGCGAAACATATGTATTTATTCAGGAACTTTCGTAAACAAGGAAGTAACATCAAAACTAACCATGTTAAAATCATTTAAGTCAGTCAAGGAGCTTAATTTATCAACCAAGTCTATGTTGTTTTTAACATTAAAGTTAGAAATTTTGCCAACAATAGGGCTCAAAATATCAACAAGCCATTTGGATAATTTATATGAAACTGACCCTATGGAGCTAATAATTGGGTCAGTTTCATATAAATTATCCAAATGGCTTGTTGATATTTTGAGCCCTATTGTTGGCAAAATTTCTAACTTTAATGTTAAAAACAACATAGACTTGGTTGATAAGTTAAGCTCCTTGACTGACTTAAATGATTTTAACATGGTTAGTTTTGATGTTACTTCCTTGTTTACGAAAGTTCCTGTTGATGATTTATTAAGTTTCTTATCTGAAGAACTCGTTAACTATGATTTACCATTGCCAGTTCCTACTATCATTAAACTTATTAAACTTTGCATTGTTGATGCAAAATTTGTATTTAATGATAAGTTTTACACTCAGAAGTTTGGTATGGCAATGGGAAATCCTCTTTCACCTGTTCTTAGTAACCTATACATGGAATTTTTTGAAACAAGGTTGCTTAACACAATCCTCCCTAATAGAGCTAAATGGTTCAGATATGTTGATGATATTTTGTGTCTTATGCCCAAAAATGTAGATATACACCATTTTCTTGGAAAACTAAATAGCTTAGCCCATTCTATAAACTTTACTGTTGAGTTTGAAGAAAATAACTCATTGCCTTTTCTAGATGTTTTAATTATTAAGGGTAATAATGAATTCAAATTTAAAATTTACAGAAAACCTACAAATAACTGTTCCTATGTCCACTATTATTCCTCGCATCAAGATAGAGTCAAACTGTCTGTTTTCTCATCAATGTTTTTGAGAGCTTTACGAATTTGTAGTCCTGAGTTCATAGATGAGGAAATATCCAAAATTTATGAAATAGGTAATGATTTAAAATACCCAAGAAATGTAATTGATAAATCTTTTAAAGTTGCTAGAAACAATTTTTATAATCCAAAAAGGGGCAACCAGCCTTATTCAACTAAAAATATGTTGGTTCTCCCTTACCATGAAAACTTGGTTGATATGCCTTCTCTTCTTAAGACTTTTAATATTAAAGTTGTATTCAAAAATCCTGATACAGTAAAAAAACTTTTGATAAAGAATTCCCCCCAAAATGCTGATGGATGTGTCTATAAGATTCCTTGTAAAATTTGCGATAAAGTTTATTACGGTCAAACTGGTAAAAAATCTCGAACTAAGATTAAAACAACATAAATATAGCATTAGAACTGGACAAGATTCCAATGCTCTATTTATTCATGTAAGAGATTTTAACCATCCAATTGATTTTCAAAAAGTTGAGAAAGTAGTATCTAGCAAGTCCATGGTCGACAGGAATATAATTGAATCTTGTTTCATAAAAAGCAGTTTTGACAATAATATGAATATTTCCTTTGGTTTATATAAATTAGATCCATTTATAATTAATAGAATTTGGGAAGAATTTAATAATACACTGGACAAATAATTTTTAAATTTTCTTGGGTAGAATAGCTTGGGGGCGAGTTGTGCTAAGGACCTATTCAAGTTGGCTCGCCGCGCGTCACGTGTTTAACCGTTGTGGGATCTGATAGTGAGGTGCTGGCCGGACCCCTTATATAGCTTCCTTGGATGCTTCACTTTCATAGTTCCTTGATAATGTGAGTAGTCACGAAAGCGCTTGGAATTTCTCTATTCTTTCAGAGTGGTTGTTTTGCATATTTTGAAATCACCTGTTTACTGTGATCTTATTGCATATATATATATATATATATATATATATATATATATATATATATATATATATATATATATATATATATATATATATATATATATATAAGCCACAAAGATGGGGGTGGATATCTTCACCTCGGATCAAAGTAACACTCCTAGCTTTGCTGGGTGCTTGATTCTTGGATGATTTGGTGGTCCTGTGGGATAGAGCGTCAATTGAAGTGATCTCCCCGTAACAACATGAGCTTGAATCCTTGGCTAGTCACAGTGTTGTTATTGATCAATACAACTCGCTCGTAGTTACAATAATATAAAAATACTGCTTGCTGAGGATAGTACACAAAACGGGAAGTCTAATGAAATTAGCTCAGAGGCATCCACACTATGATATGGTCTCGGATCAAAGTAACATCTCTAGGTCTGCTGGGTGCCTGATTCTTGTAGGATTTGGTGGTCCTTTAGGTTAGAGCATCATGTAGTTTTCACTCACCATGAGACAGGCCAAAAGCTCTAAGAGGTGAGTGTTTGTGTTTATATATATATATATATATATATATTTTTTTTTTTTTCAACAAGTCGGCCGTCTCCCACCGAGGCAGGGTGACCCAAAAAAGAAAGAAAATCCCCAAAAAGAAAATACTTTCATCATCATTCAACACTTTCACCACACTCGCACATTATCACTGTTTTTGCAGAGGTGCTCAGAATACAACAGTCTAGAAGCATACACATATAAAGATACACAACATATCCCTCCAAACTGCCAATATCCCAAACCCCTCCTTTAAAGTGCAGGCATTGTACTTCCCATTTCCAGGACTCAAGTCCGACTATATGAAAATAACCGGTTTCCCTGAATCCCTTCACTAAATATTACCCTGCTCACACTCCAACAGATCGTCAGGTCCCAAGTACCATTCGTCTCCATTCACTCCTATCTAACACGCTCATGCACGCTTGCTGGAAGTCCAAGCCCCTTACCCACAAAACCTCCTTTACCCCCTCTCTCCAACCCTTTCGAGGACGACCCCTACCCCGCCTTCCTTCCCCTATAGATTTATATGCTTTCCATGTCATTCTACTTTGATCCATTCTCTCTAAATGACCAAACCACCTCAACAACCCCTCTTCTGCCCTCTGACTAATACTTTTATTAACTCCACACCTTCTCCTAATTTCCACACTCCGAATTTTCTGCATAATATTTACACCACACATTGCCCTTAAACAGGACATCTCCACTGCCTCCAACCGTCTCCTCGCTGCTGCATTTACCACCCAAGCTTCACACCCATATAAGAGTGTTGGTACTACTATACTTTCATACATTCCCTTCTTTGCCTCCATAGATAACGTTTTTTGACTCCACATATACCTCAACGCACCACTCACCTTTTTTCCCTCATCAATTCTATGATTAACCTCATCCTTCATAAATCCATCCGCCGACACGTCAACTCCCAAGTATCTGAAAACATTCACTTCTTCCATACTCCTCCTCCCCAATTTGATATCCAATTTTTCTTTATCTAAATCATTTGACACCCTCATCACCTTACTCTTTTCTATGTTCACTTTCAACTTTCTACCTTTACACACATTCCCAAACTCATCCACTAACCTTTGCAATTTTTCTTTAGAATCTCCCATAAGCACAGTATCATCAGCAAAAAGTAACTGTGTCAATTCCCATTTTGAATTTGATTCCCCATAATTTAATCCCACCCCTCTCCCAAACACCCTAGCATTTACTTCCTTAACAACCCCATCTATAAATATATTAAACAACCATGGTGACATTACACATCCCTGTCTAAGACCTACTTTTACCGGGAAATAGTCTCCCTCTCTTCTACACACCCTAACCTGAGCCTCACTATCTTCATAAAAACTCTTTACAGCATTTAATAACTTACCACCTATTCCATATACTTGCAACATCTGCCACATTGCTCCTCTATCCACTCTATCATATGCCTTTTCTAAATCCATAAATGCAATAAAAACTTCCCTACCTTTATCTAAATACTGTTCACATATATGCTTCAATGTAAACACTTGATCTACACATCCCCTACCCACTCTGAAACCTCCTTGCTCATCCGCAATCCTACATTCTGTCTTACCTCTAATTCTTTCAATTATAACCCTACCGTACACTTTTCCTGGTATACTCAGTAAGCTTATTCCTCTATAATTTTTACAGTCTCTTTTGTCCCCTTTCCCTTTATATAAAGGGACTATACATGCTCTCCGCCAATCCCTAGGTACCTTCCCCTCTTTCATACATTTATTGAACAAAAGTACCAACCACTCCAACACTATATCCCCCCCTGCTTTTAACATTTCTGTCATGATCCCATCAGTACCAGCTGCTTTACCCCCTTTCATTTTACGTAATGCCTCACGTACCTCCCCCACACTTACATTCTGCTCTTCTTCACTCCTAAAAGATGGTATACCTCCCTGACCAGTGCATGAAATTACTGCCTCTGTTTCTTCCTTAACATTTAAAAGTTCCTCAAAATATTCTCGCCATCTACCTAATACCTCCATCTCCCCATCTACTAACTCCCCTACTCTGTTTTTAACTGACAAATCCATATTTTCCCTTGGCTTTCTTAACTTGTTTAACTCACTCCAAAATTTTTTCTTATTTTCATTAAAATTTCTTGACAGTGCCTCTCCCACTCTATCATCTGCTCTCCTTTTGCACTCTCTCACCACTCTCTTTACCTTTCTTTTACTCTCCATATATTCTGCTCTTCTTATAACACTTCTGCTTTGTAAAAACCTCTCATAAGCTACCTTTTTCTCTTTTATCACACCCTTTACTTCATCATTCCACCAATCACTCCCCTTTCCTCCTGCACCCACCCTCCTATAACCACAAACTTTTGCCCCACATTCTAATACTGCATTTTTAAAACTATTCCAACCCTCTTCAACCCCCCCATTACTCATCTTTGCACTATCCCACCTTTCTGCCAATAGTCGCTTATATCTCGCCCGAACTTCCTCCTCCCTTAGTTTATACACTTTCACCTCCCTCTTACTTGTTGTTGCCACCTTCCTCTTTTCCCATCTACCTCTTACTCTAACTGTAGCTACAACTAAATAATGATCCGATATATCAGTTGCCCCTCTATAAACATGTACATCCTGGAGCCTACCCATCAACCTTTTATCCACCAATACATAATCTAATAAACTACTTTCATTACGTGCTACATCATACCTTGTATATTTATTTATCCTCTTTTTCATAAAATATGTATTACTTATTACCAAATTTCTTTCTACACATAGCTCAATTAAAGGCTCCCCATTTACATTTACCCCTGGCACCCCAAATTTACCTACTACTCCCTCCATAACATTTTTACCCACTTTAGCATTGAAATCCCCAACCACCATTACTCTCACACTTGATTCAAAACTCCCCACGCATTCACTCAACATTTCCCAAAATCTCTCTCTCTCCTCTACACTTCTCTCTTCTCCAGGTGCATACACGCTTATTATAACCCACTTTTCACATCCAATCTTTATTTTACTCCACATAATCCTTGAATTAATACATTTATAGTCCCTCTTTTCCTGCCATAGCTTATCCTTCAACATTATTGCTACTCCTTCTTTAGCTCTAACTCTATTTGAAACCCCTGACCTAATCCCATTTATTCCTCTCCATTGAAACTCTCCCACCCCCTTCAGCTTTGTTTCACTTAAAGCCAGGACATCCAGCTTCTTCTCATTCATAACATCCACAATCATCTCTTTCTTATCATCTGCACAACATCCACGCACATTCAGACTTCCCACTTTGACAATTTTCTTCTTCTTATTCTTTTTAGTAATCTTTACAGGAAAAGGGGTTACTAGCCCATTGTTCCCGGCATTTTAGTTGACTTTTACAACACGCATGGCTTACGGAGGAAAGATTCTTATTCCACTTCCCCATGGATATAAAAGGAAAATTAATAAGACCAAGAACTATTAAGATAAAATCAAAGAAAAACTCAGATGAGTGTGTATGAATAAATGTGTATATGTATGTGTAGTGTGACCCAAGTGTAAGTAGAAGTAGCAAGACATGCCCGCAATCTTGCATATTTATGAGACAGACAAAAGACACCAGCAATCCTACCATCATGTAAAACAATTACAGGCTTTCGTTTTACACTCACTTGGCAGGACGGTAGTACCTCCCTGGGTGGTTGCTGTCTACCAACCTACTACCTATATATATATATATATATATATATATATATATATATATATATATATATATATATATATATATATATATATATATATATATATATACATGAGGGAGGTGCGTGAGGCATTACATAGAATGAAAGGGGGTAAGGCAGCTGGAACTGATGGGATCATCTCAAAAATATTAAAAGCAGGGGGGGACATAGTGTTACAGTGGTTGGTATTTTTGTTTAATAAATGTATGAAAGAGGGGAAGGTACCTAGGGATTGGCACAGAGCATGTATAGATCCTTCACATAAAAGGAACGGGGACAAAAGAGATTGTAAAAATTATAGAGGCATTAGTTCACTGAGTATACAAGGAGAAGTGTATGGTAGGGTTATTAATGAAAGAATTAGAGGTAAGACAGAATGTAGGATTGTGGATGAGCAAGGAGGTTTTAGAGTGGGTAGGGGATGTGTAGATCAAGTGTTGACATTGAATCATATATGTGAACAGTATTTAGATAAAGGTAGGGAAGTTTTCATTGCATTTATGGATTTAGAAAAGGCATATAATAGAGTGGAAAGGCGAGCAATGTGGCAGATGTTGAATGTATAGGGAATAGGTAGTAAGTTACTCAATGCTGTAAAGAGTTTTCATGAGGATAGTGAGGCTCAGGTTAGGGTGTGTAGAAGAGAGGGAGACTACTTCCCAGTAAAAGTAGGTCTTTGATAGGTATGTGTAATGTTGCCATTGCTGTTTATTATATTTGTGGATGGGGTTGTAAAAGAAGTAAATGCTAGGGTGTTTGGGAGAGGCGTGGGATTAAATTATGGGGAATCTAATACAAAATGGGAATTGTCAGCTACTTTTTGCTGAAGTGTGCTTTTTGGAGATTCTAAAGAAAAATTGCCAAGGTTAGTGGACGAGTTTAGAAGACTGTCTAAAGGTAGAAAGTTGAAAGTGAACATAGAAAAGAGTAAGGTGATTAGGGTATCAATTGATTTAGAGAAAGAAAAATTGGATATCTAATTGGAGAGGAGGAGTATGGAAGAAGTGAATGTTTTCAGATATTTGGGAGTTGACGTGTCAATGGATGGATTTATGAATGATGAGGTTAATCATAGAATTGATGAAGGAAAAAAGGTTGTGCATTGAGGTATATTTTTATTATCACACTGGCCGATTCCCACCAAGGCAGGGTGGCCCGAAAAATAAAAACTTTCACAATCATTCACTCCATCACTGTCTTGCCAGAAGGGGGCTTTACACTACAGTTTTTAAACTGCAACATTAACACCCCTCCTTCAGAGTGCAGGCACTGTACTTCCCATCTCCAGGACTCAAGTCCGGCCTGCCGGTTTCCCTGAATCCCTTCATAAATGTTACTTTGCTCACACTCCAACAGCACGTCAAATACTAAAAACCATTTGTCTCCATTCACTCCTATCAAACACGCTCACGCATGCCTGCTGGAAGTCCTAGCCCCTTGCACACAAAACCTCCTTTACCCCATCCCTCCAACCTTTCCTAGGCCGACCCCTACCCCGCCTTCCTTCCACTACAGACTGATACACTCTTGAAGTCATTCTGTTTCGCTCCATTCTCTCTACATGTCCGAACCACCTCAACAACCCTTCCTCAGCCCTCTGGACAACAGTTTTGGTAATCCCGCACCTCCTCCTAACTTCCAAACTACGAATTCTCTGCATTATATTCACACCACACATTGCCCTCAGACATGACATCTCCACTGCCTCCAGCCTTCTCCTCGCTGCAACATTCATCACCCACGCTTCACACCCATATAAGAGCGTTGGTAAAACTATACTCTCATACATTCCCCTCTTTGCCTCTAAGGACAAAGTTCTTTGTCTCCAAAGACTCCTAAGTGCACCACTCACTCTTTTTCCGTCATCAATTCTATGATTCACCTCATCTTTCATAGACCCATCCGCTGACACGTCCACTCCCAAATATCTGAATACGTTCACCTCCTCCATACTCTCTCCCTCCAATCTGATATTCAATCTTTCATCACCTAATCTTTTTGTTATCCTCATAACCTTACTCTTTCCTGAATTCACCTTTAATTTTCTTCTTTCGCACACCCTACCAAATTCATCCACCAATCTCTGCAACTTCTCTTCAGAATCTCCCAAGAGCACAGTGTCATCAGCAAAGAGCAGCTGTGACAACTCCCACTTTGTGTGTGATTCTTTATCTTTTAACTCCACGCCTCTTGCCAAGACCCTCGCATTTACTTCTCTTACAACCCCATCTATAAATATATTAAACAACCACGGAGACATCACACATCCTTGTCTAAGGCCTACTTTTACTGGGAAAAAATTTCCCTCTTTCCTACATACTCTAACTTTAGCCTCACTATCGTCATGAAAACTCTTCACTGCTTTCAGTAACCTACCTCCTACACCATACACTTGCAGCATCTGCCACATTGCCCCCCTATCCACCCTGTCATACGCCTTTTCCAAATCCATAAATGCCACAAAGACCTCTTTAGCCTTATCTAAATACTGTTCACTTATATGTTTCACTGTAAACACCTGGTCCACACACCCCCTACCTTTCCTAAAGCCTCCTTGTTCATCTGCTATCCTATTCTCCGTCTTACTCTTAATTGTTTCAATTAAAACTCTACCATACACTTTACCAGGTAATTTTTGCACTCTCTTTTATCCCCTTTGCCTTTATACAAAGGAACTATGCATGCTCTCTGCCAATCCCTAGGTACCTTACCCTCTTCCATACATTTATTAAATAATTGCACCAACCACTCCAAAACTATATCCCCACCTGCTTTTAACATTTCTATCTTTATCCCATCAATCGCAGCTGCCTTACCCCCTTTCATTTTACCTACTGCCTCACGAACTTCCCCCACACTCACAACTGGCTCTTCCTCACTCCTACAAGATGTTATTCCTCCTTGCCCTATACACGAAATCACAGCTTCCCTATCTTCATCAACATTTAACAATTCCTCAAAATATTCCCTCCATCTTCCCAATACCTCTAACTCTCCATTTAATAACTCTCCTCTCCTATTTTTAACTGACAAATCCATTTGTTCTCTAGGTATATGTGGAGACAAAAAACATTATCTATGGAGGCAAAGAAGGGAATGTGTGAATGTATAGTGGTACCAATACTCTTATATGGGTATGAAGCTTGGGATGTAAATGCTGCAGCGAGGAGAAGGTTGGAGGCAGTGGAGTCGTCCTGTCTAAGGGCAATGTGGTTTGTAAATATTATGCAGAAAATTAGATGTGGAGTTAATAAAAGTATTAGTCAGAGGCTGAGGAGGGGTTGTTGAGGTGGTTTGGTCATTTAGAGAGAATGAATCAAAGTAGAATGACATGGAGAACATATAAATCTGTAGGGAAAGGAAGGCGGGGTAGGGGTTGTCCTCGGAAAGGATGGAGGGAGGGGGTAAAGGAGGTTTTGTGGGCGAGGGGCTTCGACTTCCAGCAAGCGTGCATGAGCGTGTTACATAGGAGTGAACGGAGACGAATGGTATGTGGGACCTGACGACCTGTTGGAGAGCGAGCAGGGTAATATTTAGTGAAGGGATTCAGGGAAACCGGTTATTTTTATGTAGCCGGAATTGAGTCCAGTGAATGGGAAGCATAATGCCTGCACTTTAAATAAGGGGTTTGGCATATTAGCAGTTTGGGGGGAAATGTTGTGTATCTTAATACGTATATGCTTCTAAACTGTTGTATTCTGAGCACATCTGCAAAAACAGTGATTATATGTGAGTGTGGTGAAAGTGTTGAATGATGTTGAAAGTATTTTCTTTTTAGGGATTTTCTTTCTTTTTGGTTCACACTGCCACGGTGACCCATATATATATATATATATATATATATATATATATATATATATATATATATATATATATATATATATATATATATATATATATATAACACTGTTCTCTGGCTGAAGGAGACTCGAACCTACGAACCTTAGGACAAGAGGCTGATGCATGCAGGGGATGAGATGAAAAGCTGTAAGCCTTCTCCCTGAAAGCTGGGTGCCTTGGATCAAACGTGTAGCGCAAGTTACACGCCAAGGTATTGTACAGTGTGGGTTGATTGGTAAAGCACTGCGTACCTTGTCCTAAGGTTCGTAGGTTCGAGTCTCCTTCGGCCAGAGATCAGTGTTTGTGTATATTTCGCCTGCTCTTGCGAATTCCTTGCATTGTTAATATCTCTAGTAAGGCTGATGCATGCAGGGGATGAGATGAAAAGCTGTAAGGTTTCCCCCTGAAAGCTGGCTGCATTGGATCAAAGTCTAGCACAAGCTGGATTCCAAGGTATTGTCCAGTGTGGGTAGATTGGTAAAGCACTGCGTATTTTGTTCCAAGGTTTGTAGGTTCGAGTCTCCTTCAGCCAGAGATCAGTGTTTGAGAATGTTTCGCGTGCTATTGCGAATTCCTTGCATTGTTAATATCTCTAGTAAGGCTGATGCATGCAGGAGATCAGATGAAAAGCTGTAATCCTTCTCGCTGAAAGCTTGCTTCCTTGGATCAAAGTCTAGCGCAAGCTAGAGTCTAAGGTATTGGTCCAGTGGGTAGATTGGTAAAGCACTGTGTACCTTGCTCCAAAGTTCGTAGCTTCGAGTTTCCTTCTGCCAGACATCAGTGTTTGTGTATATTTCGCGTGCTCTTGCGAATTTCTTGCATTGTTAATTTCTCCAGTTATGCCGATGCATGCAGTGAATGAGGTGAAAAGCTGTAATCCTTCTAACTGAAAGCTGGCTGCATTGGATCAAAATCTAGCGCAAGCTGGACTCCAAGGTATTGTCCAGTGTGGGTAGATTGGTAAAGCACTGCGTACTTTGTTCCAAGGTTCGTAGGTTCGAGTCTCCTTCAGCCAGAGATCAGTGTTTGTGTATTTTTCGCGTGCTCTTGCGAATTCCTCGCAGTGTTAATATCTCTAGTAAGTCTGATGCATGCTGTGGATGAGAAGAAAAGCTGTAATCCTTCAAACTGAAAGCTGGATGCCTTGGTTCAAAGTCTAACACAAGCTGGACTCCAAGGTATTGGTCCAGTGTGGGCATATTCGTAAAGCACTGCGTACCTTGTTCCAAGGTTCGTAGGTTCGAGTCTCCTTCAGCCAGAGATCAGCGTTTGTGTATATTCCGCCTGCTCTTGAGAATTCCTTACATTGTTAATATCCCTAGTAAGGATGATGAATGCAGCGATTGAGATGAAAAGTTGTAATCCTTCTAACTGAAAGCTGGCTGCCTTGGATCAAATTCTAGCGCAAGCTGGACTACAAGGTATAGGTCCAGTGTGGGTAGATTGATAAAGCACTACGTACCTTGTTCCAAGGTTCGTAGGTTCGAGTCACCTTCAGCAAGAGATCAGTGTTTGTGTATATTTCGCCTGCTCTTGCGAATTCCTTGCATTGTTAATATTTCTAGAAAGGCTGATGCATGCAGTGGATTAGATGAAAAGCTGTAATCCTTGTCTCTGAAAGCTGGCTGCCTTGGATCAAAGTCTAGCGCAGGCTGGTCTCCAAGGTATTGGTCAAGTGGGAAGATTGGTAAAGCACTGCGTACCTTGTTCCAAGGATCGTAGGTTCGAGTCTCCTTCAGACAGAGATCAGTGTTTGTGTATATTTCGCGTGCTCTTGCGAATTCCTTGCATTGTTAATATCTCCAGTTAGGCTGATGCAAGCAGGGGATGAGATGAAAAGCTGTAATCCTTCTCCCTGAAAGAAGACTGCCTTGGATCAAAGTCTACTGCGAGCTGGACTCGAAGGTATTGGTCCAGTGTGGGTAGATTGGTAAAGCACTTCGTGCCTTCTTCCAAGGGTCATAGGTTCTAGTCTCCTTCTGCCAGAGATCATTGTTTGTGTATATTTCGCATGCTCTTGCGAACTCTTTGCAGTGTTAATATCTCTAGTAAGGCTGATGCATTCAGGGGATGAGATGAAAAGCTGTAATCCTTCTCCCTGAAAGCTGGCTGCCTTGGATCAAAGTCTAGCGCAAGCTGGACTCCAAGGTATTGGTCCAGTGTGGGTAGATTGGTAAAGCACTGCGTACCTTGTTCCAAGGTTCGTAGGTTCGAGTCTCCTTCAGCCAGAGATCAGTGTTTGTGTATATTTCGCCTGCTCTTGCGAATTCCTTGCATTGTTAATATCTCTAGTAAGGCTGATGCATGCAGGGGATGAGATGAAAAGCTTTAAGCCTTCTCCCTGAAAGCTGGCTACCTTGGATCAACGTGTAGCGCAAGCTGGACTCCAAGGTATTGTCCAGTGTGGGTAGATTGGTAAAGCACTGCGTACCTTGTTCCAAGGTTCGTAGGTTCGAGTCTCCTTCAGCCAGAGATCAGTGTTTGTGTATATTTCGCATGCTCTTGCGAATTCCTTGCATTGTTAATATCTCTAGTAAGGCTGATGCATGCAGGGGATGAGATGAAAAGCTGTAAGCCTTCTCCCTGAAAGCTGGCTGCCTTGGATCAAAGTCTAGCGCAAGCTGGACTCCAAGGTATTGGTCCAGTGTGGGTAGATTGGTAAAGCACTGCGTACCTTGTTCCAAGGATCGTAGGTTCGAGTCTCCTTCAGCCAGAGATCAGTGTTTGTGTATATTTCGCCTGCTCTTGCGAATTCCTTGCATTGTTAATATCTCTAGTAAGGCTGATGCATGCAGTGGATGAGATGAAAAGCTGTAATCCTTCTCCCTGAAAGCTGGCTGCCTTGGATCAAAGTCTAGCGCAAGCTTGTCTCCAAGGTATTGGTCCAGTGTGGGTAGATTGGTAAAGCACTGCGTACCTTGTTCCAAGGTTCGTAGGTTCGAGTCTCCTTCAGACAGAGATCAGGGTTTGTGTATATTTCGCATGCTCTTGCGAATTCCTTGCATTGTTAATATCTCTAGTAAGGCTGATGCATGCAGGGGATGAGATGAAAAGCTGTAATCCTTCTCCCTGAAAGCTGGCTGCCTTGGATCAAAGTCTAGCGCAAGCTGGACTCCAAGGTATTGGTCCAGTGTGGGTAGATTGGTAAAGCACTGCGTACCTTGTTCCAAGGTTCGTAGGTTCGAGTCTCCTTCAGCCAGAGATCAGTGTTTGTGTATATTTCGCCTGCTCTTGCGAATTCCTTGCATTGCTAAATCTCTAGTAAGGCTGATGCATGCAGGGGATGAGATGAAAAGCTGTAATCCTTCTCCCTGAAAGCTGGCTGCCTTGGATCAAAGTCTAGCGCAAGCTGGACTACAAGGTATTGGTCCAGTGTGGGTAGATTGGTAAAGCACTGCGTACCTTGTTCCAAGGTTCGTAGGTTCGAGTCTCCTTCAGCCAGAGATCAGCGTTTGTGTATATTCCGCCTGCTCTTGCGAATTGCTTACATTGTTAATATCCCTAGTAAGGATGATGCATGCAGTGATTGAAATGAAAAGTTGTAATCCTTCTAACTGAAAGCTGGCTGCCTTGGATCAAAGTTTAGCGCAAGCTGGACTCCAAAGTATTGGTCCAGTGTGGGTAGATTGGTAAAGCACTGCGTACTTTGTTCCAAGGTTCGTATGTTCGAGTCTCATTCAGCTAGAGATCATTGTTTGTGTATATTTTGCATGCTCTTGGGAATTCCTTGCATTGTTAATATCTCTAGTAAGCATGATGCATGCAGGGGATGAGATGAAAAGCTGTAATCCTTCTCCCTGAAGCTGGCTGTTTTGGATCAAAGTCTAGCGCAAGCTGGACTGGTCCAGTGTGGGAAGATTGGTAAAGCACTGCGTACCTTGTTCCATTGATCGAAGGGACGAGTCTCCTTCACCCAGAGATCAGTGTTTGTGTATATTTCGCCTGCTATTGCGAATTCCTTGCATTGCTAATATCTCTAGTAAGGCTGATGCATGCATAGAATGAGATGAAAAGCTGAAATCTTTCTCCCTGAAAGCTGGCTGCCTTGGATCAAAGTCTAGCGCAAGCTTGTCTCCAAGGTTTTGGTCCAGTGTGGGTAGATTGGTAAAGCACTGCGTACCTTGTTCAAGGTTCGTAGGTTCGAGTCTCCTTCAACTAGAGATCAGTGTTTGTGTATATTTCGCCTGCTCTTGCGAATTCCTTGCATTGTTAATATTTCTAGTAAGGCTGATGCATGCAGTGGATTAGACGAAAAGCTGAAATCCTTCTCCATGAAAGCTTGCTGCCTTGGATCAATGTCTAGCGCAGGGTGGTCTCCAAGGTTTTGGTCCAGTGTGGGTAGATTGGTAAAGCACTGCGTGCCTTATTTCACTTTTCGTAGGCTCGAGACACATTGAGCCTGAGATCAGTGTTTGTGTATGTTTCGCCTGCTCTTGCGAATTCCTTGCATTGTTAATATCTCTAGTAAGGCTGATGCATTCAGGGGATGAGATGAAAAGCTGTAATCCTTCTCCCTAAATGCTGGCTTCCTTGGATCAAAGTATAGCGCAAGCTGAACTCTAAGGTAATGATCATGTGTGGGTAGATTGGTAAATCACTGAAAAATTTGTTCCAAGGTTCGTAGGTTCGAGTCTCCTGCAGCCAGATATCAGTGTTTGTGTATATTTCGCCTGCTCTTGCGAATTCCTTGCATTGTTAATATTTCTAGTAAGGCTGATGCCTGCAGGGGATAAAATGAAAAGCTGTAATCCTTCTCCCTGAAAGCTGGCTGCCTTGGATCAAACGTGTAGCGCATGCTGGACACGCCAAGGTATTGGTCCAGTGTGGGTAGATTGGTAAAGCACTGCGTACGTTGTTCTAAGGTTCGTAGGTTCGAGTCTCCTTCAGCCAGAGATCAGTGTTTGTGTATATTTCGCATGCTCTTGCGAATTCCTTGCATTGTTAATATCTCTAGTAAGGCTGATGCATGCAGGGGATGAGATGAAAAGCTGGAAGCCTTCTCCCTGAAAGCTGGCTGCCTTGGATCAAAGTGTAGCGCAAGCTGGACTCCAAGGTATTGGTCCAGTGTGGGTAGATTGGTAAAGCACTGCGTACCTTGTTCCAAGGTTCGTAGGTTCGAGTCTCCTTCAGCCAGAGATCAGTGTTTGTGTATATTTCGCCTGCTCTTGCGAATTCCTTGCATTGTTAATATCTCTAGTAAGGCTGATGCATGCAGGGGATGAGATGAAAAGCTGTAAGCCTTCTCCCTGAAAGCTGGCTGCCTTGGATCAAAGTCTAGCGCATGCTGGACTCCAAGGTATTGGTCCAGTGTGGGTAGATTGGTAAAGCACTGCGTACCTTGTTCCAAGGTTCGTAGGTTCGAGTCTCCTTCAGCCAGAGATCAGTGTTTGTGTATATTTCGCATGCTCTTGCGAATTCCTTGCATTGTTAATATCTCTAGTAAGGCTGATGCATGCAGGGGATGAGATGAAAAGCTGTAATCCTTCTCCCTGAAAGCTGGCTGCATTGGGTCAAACATGTAGCGCATGCTACACGCCAAGGTATTGTCCAGTGTGGGTAGATTGGTAAAGCACTGCGTACTTTGTCTTAAGGTTCGTAGGTTCGAGTCTCCGTCAGCCAGAGATCATTGTTTGTGTATATTTCGCATGCTCTTGCGAATTCCTTGCATTGTTAATATCTCTAGTAAGGCTGATGCATGCAGGGGATGAGATGAAAAGCTGCAAGCCTCCTCCCTGAAAGCTGGCTGCCTTGGATCAAACGTGTAGCGCATGCTACACGCCAAGGTATTGTCCAGTGTGGGTAGATTGGTAAAGCACTGCGTACTTTGTCTTAAGGTTCGTAGGTTCGAGTCTCCGTCAGCCAGAGATCATTGTTTGTGTATATTTCGCATGCTCTCGCGAATTCCTTGCATTGTTCAAATCTCTAGTAAGGCTGATGCATGCAGGGGATGAGATGAAAAGCTGTAAGCCTTCTCCCTGAAAGCTGGCTGCCTTGGATCAAA